>NC_142534.1:14160000-14381250 GCF_056151865.1 Erythranthe guttata
GTAATATTAATTAAAATAATTTTTTTTAAGAAAAAAAAAGTCAATTAACAGTTAAATTACTGTCTCCGACGGTTAAATAACTGCCGGAGACAGTAATTTAGCAACAAATACAGTAATATTAATTAAAATATTTTTAAAAAAAGTCAATTAACAGTTAAATTACTGTCTTCGACAGTTAAATAACTGCTGGAGACAGTAATTTAGCAACGAATGCAGTAACATTAATTAAAAATATTTTTTTAAGAATAAAAAAGTCAATTAACAGTTAAATTACAGTCCCCGACAGTTAAATAACTGCTGGAGACGGTAATTTAGCAACGAATACAGTAATATTAATTAAAAATATTTTTTTAAGAATAAAAAAGTCAATTAACAGTTAAATTACTGTCTCCGCACCTGGAGACAGTAATTTAGCAACGAATACAGTAATATTAATTAAAATATTTTTGAAGAAAAAAAAAGTCAATTTAAGTTAAATTAGTGTCTCTGACAGTTAAATAACTGCCGGAGACAGTAATTTAGCAGCTAAGACAGTAATATTAATTAAAATATTTATTTTAAGAAAAAACAAAATTATAAAAAAAAAAGAAAAAAAAAATCAACGCCGGAGACCTGGCGATCAACTATAGTTGACCGGCCGGAAAAAAATTTCAGAGAAAAAAAAGTTTTTCAAAAAAAAAAAAAAAAAAAAGGAAGTCAATGCCGGAGACCGGCGGTCAACGGCGGCTGACCGGCGGTCTCCGGTGGTGGCGGGTCAAAATTGGGGTGAAAATTGAAATTAGGGTTAAAATTGGTTAATTGATGAAATTGAGCTAAATTGAGGTGTAAATCATGAAATTAGAGTTGAATTGAGTTTCAATGAATTGGGGGTAATTTTGGTATATATAAAAGGATTTTCCTTATATGCAAATAAGTTTGAATGAGCTGAATTTATTTGAAAGACAAAAAAGTTAGATGTCCCTTTTTTTAATTAAGTGCCCTTGTCATGGGCCTTTTTGATTTACCCTTAATTGTATCACTTGTTTGGGCTTGAAGCATAATGTTGTCCTCAACCAAAAGTGACAAAAATGTTTTTATTTATTATTATGTTAATAAGACTATTATTACTTATTTTTTGCGAAATGAGCAATTTGGAAAAAAAAAAAGAGTTTAAATCATTAACTGCTGTAATTTTTTATTCAGGATATTGATTATATTATTTAAAAAAAATAAAAGTGACCAATTAAAATTAATAAATTATATATAGTACTATTCTTTTATCGAGTGTAGCACGCGCAGAACAATTTTCCCAATTCATTTCATTAAAAATATAAATAAAGCAGCACATGTAAATATTCAATTTTATTTGTTCTCCACAATAAATTAAAAATGAACTAAAGCAAGAATATAAATTGAAAAGCCTTCTAATTTCTTATTAATTAGCTAGCCAGCTAGCAACGGATATCCTAGTCTCTTTTCGAAGGCGGTTCAACCCAGCAAATGGGCCGGCGGAGCATGGCGGCGAAGCCTATGGTGCATCATAGGTGGTGGTGATCTCCGCATTGCCCTCGGCCTCGGTGGCATTCTTGACGGAGGTCGTTTCGTTTTAAATAATTCATCATCAAAGCGATATGCATACCTACCATAACATACCTACCATAACGTATGTTGTTCCTTAGCGCATGTGATGATTTCTCTCTTTCGCTCCAACTAGTAGAAGCCACCGTAGTACTTATTGTTAACATGATAAACACCATTAAAATAAAACACTTATTTAGAGCCATTTATTAATTAGTATTTTTTATTTATTTGCTTTCTTGAATTGGTGTTGTGGTGGTGATGAAAGGGGAAAAATGTCATCTATATATAGTGGTTGAAATATAGAATTCATTTATTATTTTTTGCAATTATTTTTTAATTGTAATTAATTGTTGCAATTAACTATAATTTGCTTGTTGATATTAATTAGTGTTTTCTGTAAATTAAAATTGGATGTAGATGATGTGTTGGTATCCATGAATTGAACCGCATGACGATTGACTTTCGCTCAATTGGAATATTGGATTGTTCGTTAATGTGACTTTGGAGTTAAGGATAATTTCAATTTTGTTATATCTTACATGTGTAAAAAGAGTTAATTATAGTGTCTCAAATACGAATATTGTTGCATATAAAGATGAATTACTAGAGGTTACCTGTAATTGACAGTCATATATACAGTTAAATTTTCATAAATAATTACAGTCGTGACTAGCGAAATTATGTTAATTTAGCGAAATATCAAAATTATTGAACTAATAATTTAATACATTTTCACTGAGTCGGGACCCAAAATGTTATTATTTTAGAAAGATTTATAATTTATCGAGTATTAATATATTGAAGTTATACTATGGGTGTATTGCATAATTTTTATTTTCTTTATCGCGCAAGAACTTGTAAATTCTACGAAAGATGTAACACTAGACATAAAAGTATATTTTTCGAAGGAAATATTTAAATTTTCTCTAGTTTACTGGCAATTTAATTAGATATGTAGATGAAAAAACTTTTAGGGATGTAAAGTGCACATATTTACCTCTAATTTAATGCATTCACCCTACATTTTTATTTAAGATTTTCTAATGAGTAAAAATAGCTTATAAGACCATTCTTTAAATATTGTAAAAATTAATTCTAAAACTAAGACGTAACAACTTATCGGTTCTTAAAATAACTTATCAAATATAATAGCTTGTCAAGTTTTTAAAAAACTTAATACTTTGAAGAGAAGATTGTGAAATTTTAAGTTCAATATATATCAACTGTATTGTGTATAGCTGGTACCTTGAAGGCTTGAACTACACCATTATTCAAATATACCACTACTTATATTTAATAATTAAATTTATAAAACTACAATAAAATTAGTAAATGATTCTCATTTAGGCCTACTTATAGGCCCATTTTATTGATATTTAAAAAGGCGAAAAATAAATTAGCAATTACGAATGGGCATTAGTTGGTCTTTTCGTAAAAGAAACATCAATAAATCCAAGTTGGTCATGTTAATTATATAAGTCCAACGTTGGTTTAAATTTTAATACAAGCACTTGATAGGCATATTTAATAATTTTAATTAATTAATATTAGTATAACTATACAAAATTATTTCTCCAAACGAATATCGAAAAAATTTCACAATTTAAAATATGCAATTGGCCAAATCTTATTAGTAGGCCCTCATATTAGTATTTAGTTCTACTTTAGTCCCTAATGTCGCTATTGTCTCATTAGTATCCTTCAGCTCTACAACTTATTTCAATATAGTCCTTTGGTGTATAATTTTATTAATTTTACCGAAATCTTTTATTTAGGATGAATATTCTTTTTTTGAGAGAATTTAGGATGAATATTCTATTATTATAACTATTAGCATTTTTCCCCCGTGCGATGCACGGGATATTATTTAAATAGTGAAAAAATATTATCAATTTAATACATAATAAGAAAATATAGTACACTAAGGGCTCGTTCGGTTACCTATATTGGATTAGATTGGATTACATGAGATTGGATTAACTCCCTACTGACTAATTAATTATTTAGTTAGTAGCATGATCGGTTTCTTAGATTAGATTTTCTATTAAATTTGTTAAAATCGGTTATTATATATGAATTGTCTATAAAACCACTTAGTTTACAATAATAAAATATAATTTTAAGGATAAAATTGCCTTTTTCCTTTTTAGTCACCCCCTATTAAATTAATCTCAGGGGGGTGGGTGCTACTAATTTAAAGAAATAGTAGCATTTAATAGCGGGCTTTGATTTTAGTAGCGGGTTTGAAAAAGTGTGAATCTTACCAACCGGACATGATATTAGCCCCTACTATTTAGTCAGTAGAACCTTATAGCGGTAACCGAACGAGCCCTAATATAGTAAAATTTTAAAATGTAGTATTATTCATATCTTATATAACATTAGTTTTTTTAAATCTTACATATTAAGATTTATAATCCAAATAAATTTACTAAGATTTAACAAATCGAATTTCTAGCTTTATCAATTAAGATTTGAGATATATTGATGAAAAATAGGAGATTAATAATTGTTAAAAATTATAGTTAGAAATTAGTAGAGAAAAATATTAAAAATAAATAATTACAGAAATATCATTAGATTTTTTAGGGTTGCTCAGCGCTTCTTTCTTTTATATATAAGATTTGTAACAAACTATAAATAAATTAGTAAATACTAGAAAATACATTTAATTAAATTAGTTGTTTAGAATGGTTATCGAATCGGAAAATATCGGCTTATTATTTTCCTCCGTATATCGTATCGTATCGTTATCGTATCGTATTGTGTGATATTTAACCAACTATTAAAAATAATATATATATATATATATATATTTACATAATAGAAATACTTTAAACATGTAAAATTTAATATTCTAAAGTCAAATCAAGTTTTGAAATTAAAAAATTACATTAAAATAGGAAAAAAAAAAATCATAGTTGCTCTTAAAATAATATCAATAAAGTTCAAATTTGAATTCCCAATTTCTAAAAGACTAATCTATCACTTACAATTTCTAAAAGACTAATCTATCACTCATAAATTCGCACTTGAATCGTTTAAAAATAACAAGAATCTATAGAAATTAGTTAGGGTTGTCATATTATGATATTTTTTGAAGAAATTGAAGTGATAAAGATTGATTAGGGTGGTGAAGTTGAAAGGTTATTTTGAAATCCGTTTCCAGCCCTGAAATTGTGAATATTTCGTTTTTTTATATATAAATATTTTGACTAATATTGTAAATATCGTATCGTAACGTGATATGGCGATACGATACGATATCTCACGATATTGATCGATATTTAAACATAGCCGATACAGAGTCTGAGTCGTATCGTTTTGATTGAGACCGTATCGTATCGCGATATCTCGCGAATTTAACTACCATAGTTTAGATATTAACATAAGATTATATAATAAATTTTTGGTAGAGAATATATATAGATAACATATTCTTATTAGTTAGATATATTTATAAATTCAAGTCATATCTACATAATAAGTGATTCTTTTTACATTAATACAAATTAGTATTCCGTAAAAATAGTAGTTTTGAAGTTATACTTTTCTAAATTATATTTCTGTTGGTTGCAGAAATTATTTTTAAATTATAAAATTTATTATTTGTTGCCAAAACAAGGGACCATTAATGAAATTTGGCATATCCAATTCATTTATTTTTATTGTTCCACTAATCACTAATGGGATTTATCATCAAGTTGAGAACCACAGAGCAGCACGTGTCCATCTACACAATCACTAATGTCTAAATGAATTTGGCTCTTTCAAAATTATACTTTTTCTTTGAGAAATTATATTGGCTATATAAAGATAAATTGAGCGAATTAAATAAATAATATCACTATATACAATGTACACCACAAAATGAGAGTGACTAATATTGATTCACGTATCTCGTGTGAGAATGTACTAATATGATTGGTTGCGGATTTCTTCATTAAAAATAGGGTGGAATGCCGTTCCCGTATCAATTTATGCTATGTTGGCTTTGTTACTGCTACTCAAATCTCGATACTCCACTCAAAATCGTTCGTAAAACAATCATTTGAATTTGTTAATTAGACAAATCAAACTTGAACACATATTTTTGACTCACTGGACTTTCAAATTTGTGTTGGAATCGATAAAAACTCGTTCAAACTCGACTCTGTTGCGTACTAATTCAAAGCTCAAATGCAATTTTCAAACCTAAATAAGATATCAAACAAATTAAAAAAAAAAAAAAAAAAAAAATGCACCATCTCGAGTCGATTATTTAATTATTTTACACTATCCGGCCAACTTTAATTTTAATTAATTTAACAATTTCTTAATTACACGTTATTATCAAGAAAATGAAACTAAACATGGAAATTCTGCACAAGGTGGCCGTCCTAGGGCCAAACAAAAAAGTTTTATTTGTCATTTTATTTTATTTTAAATAAATAAATAAATAGAAGGATAAATTACCATCACCTGAGGTATAGTTAAATTACGAAAATCCCCTCATATTTGGGTCATTTCAATTACCCTTCAACATTAAATCTTCTTCTATGTCCAACACTGCGGTGTCAAATCTAGTGGAATCTTCTAGTTTATATGGGATTTTCTCAATTTGTACTCGTTTTATCCCATTCGAGCTCCACATTTTGAAACAAGATGATCATAAGATGCGTCTCTTAACTTGTAAATATAAAATTATGGTGTATCAGAAACTACATTTTTGCACAAAACAATGTACAAACTAGGGAACATACGGAATCTAGAAGATTATGTTGAATTTGACACCATAAGGGTCGACGCGTAAGAAAATTCATAGTCGATGGGTAGTTGTAATTACCCAAACATGAGAAGTTTTTTCGTAATTTGACCATACTGCAGGGGTATGGTTGTAATTTACCCCAAAATAGAAAGAAAACAAAAGAAAACTTGTCGATTTAAATGAACGAGAGAGAGAGAGACAAATCATCTCACACACACCACCACCACATTCATTCTCACATGCAAACACACACACACAAACACACAACACACACTACACCACCTTAAAAACCCCACCCACTACAGTACAAATTACAGAATCTCCCAAACTCCACAAAACGAACGCCCCAGAAAATTCCTCTCCGAATTGAGGAATAGTTTCAGAAACCGAGAGATATGGGCCAGAAGGAAGCGGAATCTGAGAGGATCGACGGCGGCGGCGTGGTGGTGGTGGAACCCAAGCCGAAGAAGGGGCTGAGTTCGAAGGCGGCAGACTGGTTGGAATGGGCGTTTGTGAAGATGATGCATGACCCTAAGAAGCCTCTTCATTATCTCGCCGGCAACTTTGCTCCGGTTGACGAGACTCCTCCTCTCACCGATCTTCCCGTTATAGGACATCTGCCGGTGAGTCGCCGTGGTTCCATTTCTTCTGCCTCTGTTTTTTTTTTTTTTTTTTTTTTTTGTGTATGTGTGTGTGGAGAATTTGCGCAAGTGTGTTTTCGGTGTGGGTGACCGAATTTTGTAATTGAAAATTGGGATTTTGCGTTGGTTCCTGTGCTGAGTTTTCTCGTATACATGTATTTTGCTGCAATCGTGTTTATTATTATTATATTATTAATTAATTAATTAATTACTGTATTTGTGGATTATTATTTTTATTTTCCAAATTTTGATTGTTGCAAACTGTTGACAAAATTGACAATACACTTTAAATTATTTTTTTGATTCCACTACACTTATAGCCTATAGGACTATCAAAGGGACAGAATAAAAAAATTGTCATTTGTACATTTGTTTTTGTGTTCCTGCACAGAATAATTTATTCCACAAAATCCGGCAGCAAATTAATTAAAGTAGTGATGATTGTTGTGTACCTCAGGAATGCCTCAATGGTGAGTTTGTGAGGGTGGGGCCCAACCCAAAATTTGCACCAGCTGCTGGATATCACTGGTACTACATATATCTATCTTTTTCATGTAATATGATCTTGTGAGATTGAATATACGTACCCGTTACTCGATTGCAATCTATATATGTATGTCACGTTGTTTTCGTTGTGATTTTATAATATATGAATTGAGAATGGTTATGGTCCGGTTAAATTTATTTGATATCGAATATGACTAACTTTATATCGTCTCTTCTTTCTGCAGGTTCGATGGAGATGGGTGCGTCTTTTACATCCTCGTTTATTGTTTGGTGCATATGGTTTTATTGCATGAGATGTTTTTTATTTATGATTTTCGTTTTTGAAATTTTCGTTATACTTCGCAGAGGAAGGTTTTATCAGAGCATCTTCTGTGTGCTGTTTTAGTTTTCTTGACTCGTATAAAGATTGGGATATACTCGACATTCTCAATGTAATATGTTTTAATATGGGTTTTAACTTTTAACGATACTTATTTTTGCAGAATGATTCATGGTATGCGTATCAAAGATGGAAAAGCAACCTTCGTGTCACGCTTTGTGAAGACATCGCGACTTAAGCAAGAAGAGTTTTACGGAGGACCGAAGTTTATGAAGGTACGCATGTCTATGCAGTAAATCTCAGACCAATTGTAACGAGAAGAGTTGTTTGGATCAACTGATTTAGTTGATATATTTAATTGTGTGACTCATTTGTGTCGAAGAAACAAACCTCATTTGCTTATGTAAAGTGCAACATTTCTGCACTAAGAGTTTGTTCTGTCTTGATCCAATTCTGTTCTTACAGTAACTAATCTTTAATTAGGAAAACTTAAGATAGAACGAATCGGACATGCTCGAAAGTCTTAACAAACGAGCCTTTCCTCGAAATAAAGCGCATATGGTTTAAAAAAGATGGAATAATATGGAGTCAAACGGGATATGAATATTTATTCTTTGATCCCTTCCTTGAAAATATTGTGCAGATTGGTGACATGAAAGGAATGTTTGGACTTTTCATGGTTAACATGCAAATGCTAAGGGCAAAACTTAAAGTACTCGACGTTTCCTATGGATTTGGTACAGGTAAGTTAACCATAAAGATCTAATTTTCTTTATTTATTATTGTTATATATTTTTTTTGTAAATGGCATACGACATAACTGATTTTGCATCGTTTGGACTTATATTGTTTTTAAAAGCAGTTATTAACTTCATAAAAACACCAGAAAAAACGGTCTTCGTTTTTCTGTATATGGTTGACTATTTTTAAGATATAAATTACGGGGAGATCTTTTTCAGCTAATACGGCTATGGTATACCACCATGGGAAGCTTCTGGCACTCAGTGAGGGAGACAAACCATGTAAGCTTTCTTTTCTTTATCCTCCAATTTGTATTCCATAATTATGTAAGAAAAAGTGTCTCACTCTCGATATAAAACTTGCATGCAATATATTGTACAGATGCAATCAAAGTTTTGGAAGATGGAGATTTGCAAACCATTGGCATGATGGATTACGACAAAAGACTGTCGCACACTTTTACTGCTCATCCCAAGGTTGACCCATTCACTGGTACGACTGATTGATGCAAATATTTAATTTCTCTTTTGTAAAAGAAAATTCACTTATATATATTTCTGTTCTCTTTTTTTTTCGTACAGGGGAAATGTTTACCTTCGGCTATGCACAAGCACCGCCTTATGTTACATACAGAGTCATATCAAAGGAAGGTGTGATGGAGGATCCAGTGCCGATTACGATAGCGGACCCCGTCATGATGCATGATTTTGCCATTACTGAAAATTATGCCATTTTTATGGATCTACCATTGTACTTCAAGCCAAAGGTATGGTGATTATGTAACAGTGTTACATTGAAATGAAATATACTGTATTAATTTGTGTTCCATTGAATTGCATATTTATACGTACTTGTCTGGTACCGATTTAATATAATTATTGATGCAAGCAATAATTATTAGATCGGGTTTAGAAGTTGCAATTTAATCTGCTTCCATCATTGAGTCCTGTTTTTGTTTCTTATTTCAAACAACTTCACTTAATGGATTCGGACTGAAACGAAACATAAAAGATAAAATGATGTTTAATTACTCTGAAATATAACCCATCTGAAGTTGGAATTACAGCTCGTAAAATTGTTATGGAGTAAATGATTGGCACGGTAATGGAAGTGTTAAGTGTAATTATTAATCTGCTTTGTATCTTGATCTTTGTCACTGATTAGTGATTACCGAATCAGTCAATATAATTAACCTCTCTAATTCAGAAGTATTTATAATTTTTCAGGAAATGGTGAAGGACAACAAATTCATTTTCAGTTTCGATCCGACGAAGAAAGCTCGTTTCGGAATCCTTCCTCGGTATGCTAAGAACGAGCTCCTAATCAGGTGGTTTGAGCTCCCAAATTGCTTCATATTTCATAACGGTGAGCAATTTAACCCTCATATATCTTAAATATGTTTATCTTTTCCTTAGGGACAAAATGGTATTTTCCTGTTATGTTTATGTTGTGTGAGAAGTGGTAAATATAAGCAAGCATGTCATAAAGAATTTTGTAGTTACAAATACAATTGTAAAACCGGCATCTCGAATGTTTTATCAGCAAATGCATGGGAGGAAGGAGACGAAGTTGTTCTAATCACTTGCCGACTTCAAAATCCCGATCTTGACATGGTTAATGGCGCTGTAAAAGAAAAGCTCGATAATTTCACAAACGAACTGTAAGAAAAACTTTACACTGATCAAGTAATTTCTCCTCATATATATCACAAATATCAAAGATTGACATATATTTGTGTTTCTGTCAGATACGAGATGAGATTCAACCTTAAAAACGGTCGGGCTTCACAGAAAAGATTATCAGTTTCAGCTGTAGATTTCCCCAGGGTCAATGAAAGCTACACCGGCAGGTAAGCACAGCTACTAATTTTTCTTCGACACATGAAAAAAATAAATTATTATTAATTGTTTTTTTTTTAATTTTATTTTTAGGAAACAACGTTATGTATATGGAACAATACTGGATAGTATTGCAAAGGTGACTGGAATTATAAAATTCGATTTACATGCGGAACCGGAAACTGATAAAGAGAAGCTTGAAGTTGGAGGTAATATTAGTGGCATCTTTGATTTGGGACCTGGAAGATTTGGATCCGAGGCTGTCTTTGTCCCTCGCCAGCCTGGCATTACGTCTGAAGAAGACGATGGCTACTTGATTTTCTTCGCGCATGACGAGAAAACTGGGTAATCCATCTTAATTGTATTATTTCTGAGTCCATTTATTTTGCAGAAACTTGTGGCAATCGTAAGTTGGTAACAGCAATATTATTCGGAATATGAAACTGTTGTTGTATCGGCTTGAATTCGATTAAGTCGATATCTTTTGAGATGTTGTTTCTTGAAAATGTGCACAAAATTTTAATTTGAGACAGCAGAAAAGTTTTGACTTATTTATTTATGTGTGAGATGTACAGAAAGTCGGCAGTGAATGTAATTGATGCGAAAACTATGTCACCGGATCCCGTTGCTGTGGTCGAACTGCCCAAAAGAGTTCCATATGGTTTTCACGCCTTCTTTGTCACTGAGGTTGGTACATATCATATATGTGTGTGTGTGTGTGTGTGTGTGTGTGTGTGTGTGTGTGTGTGTCCCTTTTTAAGATTTATTATATATATAGTTTTTCACATTTCGAAAAATAATGTATATTTTTATAAAATATTAGAATATTTGGAAGTGGTGGAGGGGCTATGGCCCCCCCTAGCCTTGTGTTGGCTCTGCCACTGTGAATGGTAGAGAAAGATCGTATTGACTTGACAGAATTCAATTCGTATTTTTGGCAAATTTTTAGACGTTATAATTCTTTCGATATATGATTTGTTATTATAGTGAGTTAACTGGAATCTTTTGTATGAAACAGGAACAACTTCAAGAACAGGCTAACCTGTGATAAGGCTATGAAAATCTCAAGCACTTGTTGTTAGGAGAGAGAAATAAATGGTGAAGATATGGGCTCTCAACTTATGTGCTATTTTTTTTTTTTTAATTGAAATTTATAGTGTGTATGCTATTCTTCCAATTCAATGAAACTACATTTACTATATTAATTTGGGGATCACTATTTCAAATTCCAACTTTTGCTTACTTGAATACCAAAAAATAAAAAATAAATAATTAATTGTAAATTACTTAATATCCTTAATGAAAATTAAAACCAAAAAAATATTACAAATACTATTTTTCTTTCTTAAATACCAAATAATCAAGAACCCTAAAAAACCATTTTTCTCCTCACTTACAAATCCCTCACCTCCTCCACCTCCTTCTTCTCCCTCCCCCAAAACTCTCCTAAAAAACCTCAAAACTAAAGAAATCAAAACCTTACACAACTTGCAAAATGGCGTTAAATGACAATAGAATGGTAGTTTACGAGCAAGGAGAACCCATTAAGGTATGTATTCATGTATTTTTTGAGCTAACACATCGATTTGATTTTTTTTTTTTTAAATTCGCCATCAACTTTCGACACATACAGGTCGAAAATGTTCTTATTTTTCGACATGTATGTGTCGAACAACATAATAATTGATATTTTACTCATTTTCGACACTTAAGTGTCGAAAATAGCAGTAACATTCGACAGTTACCCGTCGAATTTTGCTACTATTTTCGACACTTAAGTGTCGAAAATGACCCCTATTTTCGACATCTAAGAGTCGAATTTGCCCCATATTTTCGACAGCTAAGTGTCGATTTTTCCCATGTTTTCGGCACTTATGTGTCGAAAGTAGGGGACAAATTCGACACTTAGATGTCGATTTTTTGCCTGTTGCAAATTTACTTGTTTAATATTTTCTCCACTTTTGTGTAGATCGATTGCACCCATTCATTTACCACGTCAGAAAAATTCCCAACAAAAGAAGCTTTATTGGCATGGGTTCGTGAAGTATGTAAAAGAATTGGAATGGTGTTAATGATTGCGGGTTCGAGTGACGGGGATAGAGGACGTAGGACACCGTATGTGATTGTTCGTTGTGAGCGTGGGGGCCATTATGTTGGCAAGAAGGTACCCGATGAAGATGATCAAAGACCGGGAAAAAGGAGCACCGGTTCAAAGAAATTCAATTGTCCGTTTAAATTGAAGGGGACAAAAGAACCCAAGGATAATGAAAAGGCTGAGTGGAAATTGGATGTTTATAGTGGTATTCACAACCACAACTTGTTTGAAAACTTGCACGGACACTCTTATGCTAGAAGATTATCAAAAGAGCAGACTTCCTTTGTTCACACTTTGAAGAAAGCAATGGTGAAACCAATGGCAATTCTAAGATTATTGAAGGAAAATGACCCGTCTAATGTAACTGGTATGAAGACAGTTTACAATACTATCTCAAATAGCTGGTATGAAAATTACAGTCAACTTCTTGAGGTAAGGTTAAATTACGAAAAAAAATCCTCTTATTTGAGTAATTAAATTCATCCATCAACTATGAATCTTCTTACACGTCTGTCATTGTGGTGTTAAATTCAACACAATCTTTTAAATTTCATGGAATGTTCTCTAGTTTGTATTCGTTATGTGCAAAAATGCAGTTTCGGATGCACCACAAATTGATATGTACAAGCAAAACATCTTGTTCCAAAATGTGGAGCTCGAATTGGGGAAAATAGATACAAAGTGGATAATATTCTACAAAATCTAGAAGATTCCATTAAATTTGACATCGCAAAAGTGAACGTGTAAGAAGATTCATAGTTGATGAGATGGTTGTAGTTACCCAAACAAGGGGATTTTCGTTATTTGGGATGACGGTAATTTACTATTTTTTCAATAAGGGCATTCTAGACATTTTGAGTGGACATAGAGCTAACTGTAAATAAAACTTAAGAGGAAGAAGTGCGGGCCATTTATTTTTTTACAACAGATGGGCCAACTTTTTTGAAAACTAGGACACATTTTCAACCTTTTTTACTTTTACAATAATGCGTCATTCAAAGTGACACTTTTTAAAAAGCTGCCACGTGTCAAGGTTATTGTGGGCTATTTTTTGTATTTTTTTCAAGTAAAATATTAATGGAAAAATTAAAAAAGTATGGGGCCCACACGTTAAAAGAGGAGTTGGTGCTGGTGGGTTTGTGGGTAAGAGGATCTCCAATGGAGAGGGGGTTTTCCCCCTTCCCTCCCCCTCTCCTCCCCCTCCCCCTCCCTCTCCCTCTACCTACGTCGTTTCCAACCGTTCGGTTTTTTATTCCTTTTTTTCCAATCCCCACTCTCACCACTATAATAATAATAATAATAATAATAATAATAATAATAATAATAATAATAATAATAATAATAATAATAATAATAATAATAATAATAATAATAATAATAATAATAATAATAATAATAATTAATTATAATTATAATTATTACTAATAATAATAATTAATGATAATAATAATTATTATTATAATAATACAATATTCAAATAAAAGTAAATAAATAATCTTCCACTAATTCAACAATTAAAATACAACAAGAATAATAACCATTAATACAATAAAATAAAAGAAAAGAAATGAAAAAAATATTAAAAGTCTTTATTTACAAAGTGTTGATTTTATTAAAATTATGTGGTATTAAATTATGTAACTAAATAAATGAAATAAAATAAAATAATGATATAATATAAAAATAAATACAAAAGAAAAAGAAAATAAAAATTAAATAAATTTTATATGTAAAAAAGAGAAAAAAAAGGAAAAGAAAAAAAAAAGAGAAAGAAGCGTGTAACAAAAAAAAAAAAAAACAAAAAAAAAAATTGGCAAGTAAATCACACGCCCCCTTCCAGCAAGTGAGTTGGAAGGGGCAGCTCAAGGCAAAGCTCCCTCCCCCTTCTCCCCACCCATAATAATTTTGTAATAAGTAATTACAAAACAATGTTTTTTTTTATTTTAGACCCTGATTCAGAATTCCATAATTTCACCATTATTCTAAAATTTCAAAACATTGTGAAATTTTTTATAATTTTGAAAATAATAATAATAATAATAATAATAATAATAATAATAATAATAATAATAATAATAATAATAATAATAATAATAATAATAATAATAATAATAATAATGTATTCTTTAAAATTTAAACCCATAATTCTGAAATTATAAAATAATTAAAAAATATTAGAAAAAGTATATTATATCTGTTTTTATTTCAAAATTGTAGAAGTTTTCAAAATTTTATAGATATTCTAAAGTTATGTTTCCCAAATTTATTCGAAAATTTAAAAAATATCAAGTTTTTAAATTAAAAAAATATTGATATTGTCAAAATAATTTCAAAATTAAAATTATAATAATTTCAGAATTTTAATTTCTTATTCAAAATAAAATGAATGCAAAATAAAAAATACAAGAGTATTATTTTTTTCTTTTCTTAATAATGATTATATTAGCATACTTACCCCAATTTATTTATCGAAAAAAAAAGCATACACCCCCCCTCGGCCCTTCACCCCCCAAACCCACCCACCCCACCTAACTCCTCTTTTACTGTGTGGCGCCCACATTTTTTATTTTTCCAACAATATTTTACTTGAAAGAAATACACAATGGCCCACAATTATCTGACACGTGGCAACTTCTTAAAAAGCGTCACTTTGAATGATGTATTATAGTAGAGGTAAAAAATATTGAAAATGTGTCATAGTTTTCAAAAAAGTTGGCCCATATATTGTAGAAAAAAAAATGGCCCGAAGAAGTGCAGTATCCAAACAATACTACCGAAGACTAGCTAGTATATGAAATTAGCAAAAGGGAATTTCGATGTAAAACCAGTGTTCTAAAAATCGGGCGAGACGGTCGATTAATCGGTCGCCGAGGCGGAGGCGGTCCAAAACCTTTACGATTTTAGTGTAAAGGTTTGAAAAATCGGTTTTTTGCCTGTGAGGTGGTTTGAGGCGGTCCGAGGCGGTCTGAGGCGGTCAAACCTTTAAGGTGGGTCAAACTTCGGTGGCAAAAATCGGCAAAAAACGGTCAAAAAACGGTGCGGCGGTGATTAATCGGTGATAAATCACCGTCGCACCGATTAATCATGAGTCGGTACCTGACCGACTCGGACCCGATTACCGCTTTTTACAACCTTGTGTAAAACCACTTAAAACTTAAAAGAATTAATTACTAATTTAAAAAGAAAAAGAAGAATTACTCTAAAATACTTAAACCTTGACCAAAATACCCCTGATATCTTTGCTCCCAAACAGGGCAAACCCTAACATTTGTATGTGTGTATATATACATCGAAAGAGCTGAGCAACGAAAAAGGAAACCATCGACCGTCACCTTCTGTGACGCCGCCGCCACCACCACCGCCACCCCAAACACCGCCGCCACCTCCGCATTTCCTATTTTACAGCTACTCTAGTATTTAACTCCGCAAAAAAAAAAAAAAAAAAAAATGAAATTTCCTCCAACTACAAGTGGTGAATTATTAGGGAGCTGCAAATACAGGGACGAGCTCCACATAATCTCGATCGACAGTGATTCGACTCTAAAGGATATTTTCTTCCACCTCGCAAGGAAATGGATCGAATTCGAAATCAACGGCCAGACTCAGATCCTCACCGTACAGTACAGAGCTCCCCACGAAAACATGTATGTGACGTTTGGGTATTTTTTTTTTATTTCAGAATTTCTCTACTTTTACTTGCGATTTTTTATACTGTGCTGCATTTGTTGGTGATAGTTGAATTATTTGAAATTGCTAGATGATAATATATGTGTTTTCGTTAGTGAACTTTTAAGTACGGTTACGAATTCGTCGAATATTTAGGGATGCTAATGAGTTTAGCTTTCGAATTTACGACCATTATAAAGCCGATTCTGTATGGTTTCCTAATACTCCCTCCGTTTCTAAATAAATAGGTGTCGCTTTTCAACTTAACACACGTTTTAAAAATCTCAATAAATATGTCTTCATTTTAAGAAAATGTATTTGATTGACCAAAATACCCTTGTTACTAATTAATGCTGTTAGAGCGTTGATAAGGGTATAATTGAAAAATATGTAATTAATGCATTGTTGGAATTTTAAATTGACGGATAATATGAAACAACAGAAATTTTCAAAAGAGACATGGAACAAAGGGAGTAATTGTAAAGGATAAATTGAGATGAGAGTCGAGTTACTACGTTGAAAGATATCCACGAAGAAAATAGAGTAGAATAACTACCACAAATTTATAGATGGATAAAGAATGTAGTGAAGCATCACAATTTATTATGAGCAATAAAAATGAGTCTTATGATCGATTAATTGGTATTGTAGTAAAAAAAAAACGAATCCGGAAAGTGATTCGATAAATACGAGAACGACCCTTTATATGTTTTAATGGTCGTGTTTCTTAGGCTTTCTTGATCAATTTAGACGACTGATATTTTTGGATGAAACTCATTATTAATAAACGTGACTTAAAGGTCGGTAAATGAATAACATCGAGGCTGAATGTTTGAATAATTGGGTGAAGATGGCACGATTTATTTCATCCATGGCCGATTTACATAGGAATGCGTCATCATGTAAATGATGATAATAATTAAAGATAATTTTTTTTGTCACAGGTTTGTTAATATTACGATTAGCTTGAAAAATCGTATTTACTGACCTATTTTATATTTTTACTTGCATCATTTTACAGTCACTGGATGGGTCGCGGAGGATTAGTAAACCCGTGAACGAAAACGAAGTTTATATGTATATTAGTTGAACTGGGGTTTGTTGGTATTTTGTGATATTTGTAACAATGTGTTATGTTTATGTACTGATTTAACTGTGTAGTGTACTTAGAACGGCTGATTTTGTACATCTAACTTGCTCGCGATCGAACAAGATGTGATTATCGGAAACTAAGATGTTATATTATGTTTATGTACTACGTTTTCATGTCTTTATACTTGAAATAACGGTTTATTTTGTACTAAGCCATGCGTCAAATCTAAAAAAAACGATCCGAAAAAAAATTTGCGCAGTTTATTTCGTGTATTCTATACCTCATTTTTCACGAATACTTGATTTATAATTTGTTCTAAACCACGCTTTAATCTTCGAAAAATAATAAAGAACAAGATTCTGTACATCACTTCGAAAATTTCTTTGAATATTGTCGACGATGAAGTATAAATCGAGAAAAGTAGCTCTTGAAAGAATCAATTGGATTAATATATTCAATAAATTATATGTAAAACGAGATAATTAACTGCGAAATATCAATTATATTATATGTGAGATGGTGTGATTTGATCAAGGGTAAATTACAAACACCCCCCTGAGGTATGGTCAAATTACAAAAACACCCCTCTTGTTTGGATAATTACAACCACCCCCTCAACTCCTCAAATTTAGTGGAATCTTCGAGATTATATGAATTATTATCACTTTTGTACCCGTTTTATCCAATTCAAACTCTACATTATGAAGCAAGATGATCATAATATGTGATTTTTGGCTTGTATATATCAGTTTGTGGTGCATCGGAAACTGTATTTTTACACAAAACGAGTACAAACTAGAGCAGATTACACGGAATATAGATGGATTATGTTGAATTTGGCACCATAAGGGTGGAGGTGTAAGAAAAAAATATAGTTGATGGGGGTAGATGTAATTATCCAAACAAGAGGGGTTTTTTTGTAATTTGACCATACCTCAGGGGGTGTTTGTAATTTACCCTTTGATCAATTATATTCAATCACCCCATGAAGTTTATATGAGTAAACTGAAAATACTACCCCTGTGTTATCTCGAAATAGCAAAAAACCCCCTGTGATAAATTAACTAGCAAAAACCCCCTGTGAAATTTAGTCAAAGACAGAATCCCCCTAGCTGATTTTTTAGACTTGAAATGACAAAATTGTCCCTCAAAATGTATTTATATATATACATATTATATGTATATTTACTCTTTTTAATTTATTTGTTTAGAAATTAAAAAAAATAGTAAACAACTAAATTAATTATTTTTTAAATAAAATAATTAAAATATTTATAAAATATAAGAATTTATTAATTGCAAGACTCCAGGGGTATTTGTGTCTTTTTATATCAAGTCAACCCTCAAATAGTTCCATAGGGGGGTTTTTGCTATTTAAATAATTTCACAGGGGAGGTTTTTGCTAGTTTATTTATCACAGGGGGGTTTTTGCTATTTCGAGATTACACAGGGGCAGGGATAGTTTTTGCAGTTTACTCAAGTTTATATTGAGCATATCTTTCCGATCAATTTTCTACTACTGAACGAATGGTAGAGATTTGTTGAATGTATTTCATCAGGTGCAGCATGATTTCGGGGAGAAATAATCTCTTTTCTTAATCATTTGGGGAAGTAGAAGTGGTTAGGTAAGTTATTATCTAATTACATAATTAAGGGTAGATTAGTTTATAGCTTAGTGACCTAATAAAATGAATAAAATCCAATGAAAATGGCAGGCAAAAGATTTAAGTCAAGAATCATGCCACAATACATGTCGAACATGTGTCTACTCTCATTTGATACAATATTCTAAAAAATAATATTAAGGTTGTCTACTCATCCTTAAGTTAGTTTTTCCTCCAAATGTCAAAATATTGCATTATTTAATTTTAGTACTTATGACGAAGACTTTCTTCTTTAATCGACTAAATAATCCGCAACCACTCGAGAAATTCCACCCTCGTCATGTAACAATAGTCAAAGCGCATGATAGATGTAAACAGGGGCGGAACCAGGATTAAAAAGTAGGGGGCTAACTAAAATTTCGGGGTTCAGGGCAGCGCCCCGAAAATTTTTTTAGGTTCAAAAGACATTGCAAAAATATGTATATATTGCGGAGTTTTAATTAAAATAACACACACACACACACTCATATATATATATATATATATATATATATATATATATATATATATATATATATATATATATATATATATATATATATATATATATATATATATATAATTTTATCATATTTCAAGCATGACAAAAAATCTAAATTATTCTAAATATATATTGCACTTAGGATTTATGGCACCGTCTCATATTATTTTTTAGAGACGTTGATATGAAAAAAAATCAAAGATCGGATAAGTAAATATTCATAAATTTTATTTAAAATAGTATAAGTTTTAACTATTTTATTTTATATTTTTATATTAAATATGATATACATCTATAATTTATATAAAATTATGGAGAATAAACAAAAAAAATTAAAGATTAAGATACATATTTACAAAACTTTTGAGGGGGCCAAAAGTAATATTCAAAAAATATAATATCAAAATAGCTAAATTTTTTTTTTTTTTTTCTTGGGGGGTCGACTGCCCCCCCCCCCCCCCTGCCCCTTAGAAGTGCCGCCACTGGATGTAAACCATGTACACCAGACTGATCGTATTTTAATATTAAATCTTTTTTATATTTCGATCGTATAAATTTTATATATATTCCTTTTCTGCGTAAAAATCATGCCGTATAGGAAATAAATAAGGACAGCTTTTACTCTTTTGAATGGTTTGAAAAACATGTGCCATATACATTGTAAAGGAAAGGGAATATTTGGTTTTGTTTTGGTTGTTATGATAAAACGTTTTTTTAGGTATTGGAGGGAAAAATAAGATAGGAAAAAATAAAATAGAAAATAAAGAAAAGGATAGAATGTGATGCCAAACCGAGCCACTTATCCAATTGATTTGTTATAATAAATTAATAATACGTAGGACTAGGAGAATTTATGTGTCCCTAAAAAAAAAAATAAAAAAAACAAAAAAAAAAAAAAAATATATATATATATATATATATATATATATATATATATATATATATATATATATATATATATATATATATATATATATTAGTAATATTACAATAATAATTAGGAGAATATACTAACCCTTGAAGAAAAAAACAAGGGCTTGAATTAAGGGTAAATTACAATCACCCCCTGAGATGAGGTTTATTTACGAAAAAACCCCTCCGTTTTTCATAATTACATCCACTGTGTTGCAATTTGTAGATTTCTTGTATTAACATCTTTTTGTAGGAGATGGATGTAAGAAATTTATAAACTGCAGAGAGTTGGATGTAATTTTCTAAAAAGGAGTTTTTTGGTAATTACACTTTATCTCATAGAGATGGGTGTAATTTACCTATATTTTTAACTAATTCATGTAGAGTTTTGTCGTTGATAGTTAGTAACATGTCGACAAGTATAGTTGGTCGATCACCAATATCCGAGGAATAATTCCACTTTGCACCCTTGAAATTTATAATTTCACACTTTGCACCTATGAAAAAAATTAATAGTACTTTGTATCCTCGATTGATCAATTAAAAATGTATGCACCCTGAATTGAATATATTATAGCACTTTACTAGTAACATGTTGACAAGTATAGTTGGTCGATAAGTAATATCTGAGGCTTAATTCCACTTTGCACGCTTGAAATTTAGCATTTTGACACTTTATACCCTTGAAGAAAATTAATAGCACTTTGCACCCTCAAAACACAACACATCAATTACGATGCACCCTGAATTGAATATATAATACTAGTATAACTTGTTTAAACCTATAACTTGTTTTTCCACATTTTAATTAATTAATATTAATATTACAAGGAGAATATTAAATTATAAGTATTAATATTTAATTAATGACAAAAAAAAGACACCTACATTTAATAAAATAATTATTAGTGCAAAAAGGAGCAAATAAACCAAACATGGCCAGACCGTCCAAAAGCCCTTTTACATTCCCCATGGCCCCACTTCCCGCACTGGGGACTCTCATTTCAACTAAATTTCGCGTAAATTTCAACCTCATTTCATTTCACATTCGAGTTTGAATTTCATCTGCATTTCCTCCACATTTCAATTTCAATTTCAAAACCGCTCCCCCCCCCCACCCCACTCTCTCTCTCTCTAGGGTACAAACCCAAAGCACTTTCTCTCACTAAACCGCAGAACAAAACAAGTGTTTCCCCCCTCATTTCGCTTTCTCTCGATTTTTCTGCTCTCTTCCAGACCTATACATACACTCCCCCACCCCTTCCGTATGTATCTATACATATAACTTTTTCAGCATTTTCTCTTCAATCCTTCTCTGTACCTAGTTTTTTTTTTTCGTTTTCGATGAAAATCAGCATCTTCTGTATTCTTTTCATTTCTCCACTCCAATCGGCGGTTTGATCGGGCGAGGGATTCGATCTATTTGCAGATTTCCGGCGGAAACTTCAATTTTTTTTGTGATTGTTGGTGAGTTTCCCCTAGTTTTGCACTTGTTGTTTTGTATTTTTTTTCAGTTTGAGCTGTTGGAATCAGTTGTCGTTGACTTCAATCTTTACTGATCTGCTTTGCGTTTGTGATATATGTTTCGTTTATTTGATTTAAAGCAATTTTTTTTTGATTTGCCTTTTGGATTTTAAACTTGATTCGTGTTAGGTTAGATTTATTTTGATAATTTTTTTTTCCTTTTATGGTATGGATTTGTTAGGTTAGACTTCAATCTTTGCTGCAGTTGTGTGTATTTTTGGTGAATATATGCAGTTTGCTCATGAAGATGCGTTTTTTATAGGGTATAGGTATTATTCGTTCTTACAAAATGGAGTGAAGAGGTAGATTCCATTTTTGGCTTATCCTTGAATATTGACTTGGGGAATTAGCATACTGGTGTATTGACTTTGATTGCCCTTGGGAAAATCTTTTTTATTTTCCCCAATTTTCTCCCTTTTTTGGGGGAAAGATTCCCTTTTTTTTTCTTTTTTTCGTTTTATCGTTATATTAAGACCAAAACTTTGTGGATAGTCAGTCTAAGATTGTATAAATTTGATTGTATGTTTTTGTAATGATAATCTTGATCACTTGAGAAAATATTTTGTTAATACATGTTTATGTTGTTTCCCCCCTTTATGCTATATGAAACCATATGATCAAACCTACTGCCTTGTATCTTCTTCATTTGAAAGTGCTTCCTTTTTGCTTGCAGTTGATCAGAGTATGTGCAGTGGGCCAGAGCAAACAAATTCAGAATCTTCTACAAAGGACATGAACAAATTACATGTAGATACCGATGATTCATTTTCCAATTTGCTCGAATTTGCTGCAAACAATGATGTTGAATCTTTCAAGAGATTCATCGAGCTCGATTTATCCGCAGTCGACGAGGCGGGGCTCTGGTATGTACGCAAAAGAGATTCAAAGCAGATCACCCATGAGGAAAGAACTCCCCTGATGATAGCTGCTACTTATGGCAGCGTCGATATATTGAAGTTGATAGTTGCTCTGCCCGAAGTTGATTTGAATAGATCTTGTGGTCAAGACAAGTGGACTGCTCTCCATTGTGCTGCTTTTGGAGGTTCTGTGAACTCATTCGATGTTGTAAAGCTTCTGTTGTCTGCTGGTGCAAATCCCAATGTTGAAGATGCCAATGGTCGCCGACCGGTTGATGTGATTACATCTCCTCCGAAGGTTCTTGGCGCTAAAGCTGCCATTGAGGATTTGCTTATGAACAACATCTCCGATGGATCTGTTGGTATATGTAATTTACGTGTCTCTATATCGAGTTCCGATGCATCTTCACCTGTATTGTCACCATCATCGCCAGAAAGCAGGTCTCCGTGTTCACAATCCGATTCTGTATCTTCTCCTAAACCACCCAATGGTTTGTCGGAGAAGAAGCAATACCCGGTGGATCCATCACTACCGGACATCAGAAACAGCATCTACTCGACCGACGAGTTCCGTATGTTCTCATTCAAGGTCAGGCCATGCTCGAGGGCCTATTCTCACGATTGGACCGAGTGCCCATTTGTCCACCCAGGCGAAAACGCACGCAGAAGGGACCCACGGAAGTTTCATTACAGCTGTGTGCCTTGTCCTGATTTTAGGAAGGGTGCTTGTAGGCGTGGGGACATGTGCGAGTACGCACATGGTGTGTTCGAGTGCTGGCTACACCCTGCTCAGTATCGTACGAGGCTGTGCAAAGATGGCACGAGCTGTGCAAGACAGGTGTGCTTCTTTGCACACAGACCGGAAGAGGTCCGTCCTTTATACGTCTCTACTGGATCTGGTGTTCCCTCTCCAAGATCAGCTGCCTCTGCAGCCACTTTCATGGACATGGCTGCAGCTTTAAATTTTCTGCCTGGATCACCCACTTCTCAGTCTGTGATGTCACCTTCGTTTAATCAAACCATGTCTCCGAATGGAAATGGTATGTCTTCTCATTCATCGCCCGCTTGGCCTCAGCCGAATGTTCCGACTCTTCATCTTCCTGGCAGCAACCTGCAGTCGAGTCGCCTGAGATCCTCTTTCAGTGCTCGTGATATTCCCCCGGAGAATCTGAACGCCATGTTAACACCTTCGAATCTTGATGAGCTTTTTTCTGCAGAGATGGCCTCGTCTCCAAGATTTTCCGATCAGACAGCGACTTTTGGAGTTTTTTCTCCCTCGCACAAATCGGCTGTTTTTAACCAGTTCCAGCAGCAGCAGCAGCAGCAGCAGACCATGTTGTCCCCGATTAACACTAACGTTTTTTCTCCTAGAAACATTGAACACAACCCTTTATTACAGGCTTCGTTGGGTGTATCTTCTCCTAGGATGTCTCCAAGAAACATGGATCCAGCATCACCAATGAATGCCCATCTCTCAGCACTTGCCCAGCGAGAGAGGCAGCAGCAGCAGCTGCGTAGCCTCAGCTCACGTGATCTTGGTGGGCCCCACAGAGGTGCTGCTTGGTCGAAGTGGGGATCGCCCAACGGAAAAGCTGATTGGTCTATCGGTGGAGAATCTCAAAATCGTATGAAGAGGTCAAACTCTTTTGAGCTAAAAAACGGTGGAGAAGAGCCTGACTTGTCGTGGGTGCAGTCTCTCGTCAAAGAATCACCGCCTGAGACGACGAACAAACCAAATTCTGGTGAGTTTGTTAATTCGAATTCTGAAATTGACTCGATGGATCAATCTGTTTTAGGGGCTTGGCTTGAGCAGATGAGACTCGATCAGCTCGTTGTCTAAGCAAACAAACGAGACTTATTAGGGAAGTACATAAGATTTTTGTGCTCTTCTTTCAAAAGCTTGCGGACAAGGCGCCGCAAGCTGGAAAGACAGCAGCGATGCAGGAGTTTGGAAGTTTTATGGGTACCATGAAATAATTTTACATATATATTTTTTTTCGACCAATGTGTCAACCGATCTTTAATCATTTCATTGATTATTACAACATGAGTTTTTTAAATTTTTCTGCTTTGTTATCTGGGCTGTACTAAAGAAAACTCAGAAACAGTCTTAATTGTACTTTGATAATCCTAATATCTCTTAATTATTATTATTATTATTATTATCATATCTGTCATGTATACAATCTGTGTTTGATTAATTCTTTGTTGCCTTTTGGTTTCTGGAAATGTGATATTATATTTATGTGGAATAATGGAGTGAGTGGGTCCCACTTGGTGAAGGTGGTTGTTATCTATGGTCATAGGATAATAGGAAGAAGGGAGTTCTTTCTTGTGACTTTAGGTGAGAAATTAGATATGATAGGTACTGCCAGACAATGACATATGGGGGAGGCAGGGGATATTTTATTTTATTTTATTTTATTTTATTTTAATTTATCTAATATTTATTATTTATTATACGAAATTTTATGGAGTTGGAAAAATGGGAGGCAAAACTTGATAAAGTGGGTGGGTGGTAAAATTGATGGATTTGTCATTGATGATAGGTATTAGGTACTTGTGGGGTTGAGTAATTAAATGTATATTGAAACTAAGTTCATGCATCGGTTTCAAATATTGACACACCAAGTGGGGTTCTATTTCTTCGATGGGGCCGCCCGATAATCGACTATATTGTTCCCGATATAACTAGGAAAATCTATTATATGTGTGGTCGAATATGGGGAAAATTCGATAAAAGTCCCTCACATGTAGTGTTTGTTTTTTTCGTTGGATTGAAGGTGTTAGAAAAATGTATTTTAGAAGAAAATTTTGGAAGTTGGAAGTGATGTTTGTTTGTTTTTTAGTGAAAACAATTTCTTATTGTAGCAGTCAAATTATTTTACTCATTTTACTGCGAGCAGTTAAATTATGTATGGAGACGGGAGATACTTTTTAAATTACTTTGAGAAAATTGTTTGAAAAGTTTAGCAAAACGGTTTTGTTTTGGGGAAACATAAAAACAAAATAAAAATGCTTTCAAACAATGGCTAAATGTATCTTTAATTAGATTTTGTCAATTTATCCTTGCAAATCAATTGAAATTAGTTGTTATGGGGTTTTCGGGTTTCGGGTTTTGGGTTTTCGGTACTAAGATTTGAATTGCAGATCTTGAGAGGTTGAAAGAGTTAAATCTAACAAAATTATGAGGGTATTTTTGTAAAATGACAGTGGTAAGGGGATTCAAATCGGAATCAAAAAATATTTGTCCTTTATCTCAAGTAAAAATGTTATGTACTTTTTTCTCAAATTGCCTGCTCAAAATATTATTGATCTACTACTTATGAATTATGACATGAACAAAATTTTTGAGATAATATTACCAAAAAGAAAATATGAGCTAATAATTAAAAAAAAAAAAATTTAAATAATTATTGATCTATCTTTTAAAATTATTTGTAGTGCAAGCCAAAATTGGTACGTTATCTTGAAAACACTGAGCACTATAGTGTGAGTCTTATCTTGGATGGGAAAAGAATAAAAAATTGGTACACTGAAATATTAATTAATGTTGGTGGGACTATTTATTAATTGATAGGATGAAAATCAACACTTGTACCTCGTTTGTGGAGGGAGGTGTCGGCATCAAAGATTTTGTTGTCTTTCGTATAATATTTATGAAATTTCATGTATAAATTAATTAAATCAAAGCATTTATTTATCATTCATTATACATTTGAAAACTTTACTTTTAAATCAATTGGATATTATTGTAAGCATGTTAGAATTGTTTTCAAATTCAATGATGGCATTATGCATGCTTCACCTGATATTGGCAACTTAATTTACCGAATAATAAAATATTATACGAGAATATAAGGTTACTCGAATAATCAATGGCATTTATTATTCTTAGCTCAGAGTCAGTTCATGCATCTTATGACTTTATTGACTGCTCTATTTCATTTGACCTAAGTGTGATTTTTAAGTTTTAGTGATGCAAGAAATGTCAAATCTATGCTATAACGAGGCGAATTACATTTGAAGCCTTTTAATTGGCTGTGAGATTCGAACTTAGGACCTTTTATTTGGCCTGACTCTGATATCAATGACCATCTCAACTAAGAGTTTAAACTGGTAGTAAAATATATCATTTAATATTAATATTTTCAATATCCTTTGTGTGTTTGTGTGCGAACGAATGATAATAATACATACAATATGCTTCGATGGTGTAAGTTGTTGGAATCCCGTTTGTATTCGATTATCAAGTCTAGAAGATCTCGTTGGCTTGTTTTTCAATTTTTGGATTCATCCGACTTATTTCTTTATAACGGGTGTTCATTTAGTTATTGTCATTCATTGTTTATTGGAAAGTAATTATTTCCTTTGGCAGAGTCGTTTAAAAGATCTTGGGAAGAGGTCGATCCGCCTATTGAAGAAAGTTGAACCGTGCGAAGAGAAGGCCGGCATAATCAGAGTCATGGAAAAACGGTCGAGATTTATTGTTTAAGACCTATTATTGTGCTTGTAAAACGAAATTAGAAAATTCGTTTTTGCAAATCCTATTTGATGTATGGTACAATTGTGTCCGAACCACATTAAAGTTGTCTCTTTTAATTTTTTTTCTATGAATTGTTAAAACAGTTACAACAACAGTAACGAAAAAGTGAATCCGACACAAATATATAATATTTGCACGAAATGAAAATTAACACAAGTCTATCATGGAATAATAATATGTTTGTGCTTAATAAATAGCCTAAGCCTATAATTTTCATGATTTATAGAAAGGTATGTGATTCTTGGCATAAATTCTATTCTTATCATTGTCCAAATGCAGATTTGAAAAGTTATAAGAAAATCATGATACAAATTTTCAATAAAAGTTTTGAGTCATCAAAAACATATTCTTTTATTCACATAACATCTATTCGTTATACCGCGTAAATATACGAGCATATCGAAGAACATAAGTATACAGAAAAAAAAAAAAAACCCTAAGAACAACATAATCAACACCAAAAAAAAAAAAAGGATGGACGAAAAAACGTCTGTCTCATAAAGTTGGAATTTTTATTATGAACTTTTTTAATGTAAATTTATACGATCATTTGTTCGGTGACGAAACTCGACCCTTGAGAAACTGCCATGGCCCTGTTCCTGTTCCCATTCTGCAAAGACACAATTGTGTAATTAAATTAAGCTCATAATTAACATAATATTGGGTTAATTAGTATGATGATTAATTTATTTAATTACAAATTATTTATTTAATTACCTCCAAAAGCCAGCAAATGTTCTTAAGCCCATGTATATGGTTAGAGCAAGCCAAATTCCAACAAAGCCATTACTTTTGGACAACATAAATAAGGATCCAATGCTTACTATTGAAACAAGAACCTGAAAAAAAAAAGTGGCAAGAAAAATAATATGTAGATATGATTAATGATGTTTTATTTCTTGGTTTATTGTAATAACACATTAATAAGTTTATTGATTTTTAATAATATATATACCATGGAGTACGCCGAGTATGCAAAATCGGATGCTCCAAAATTGACACCGTCAAAGACAAACGCCAACGAGTTTATAGGTTGTGTAGCTGCCACAAACTGAGAAAAAATTCAATTAATCTATGGTTTTCGAGACTTTTCGGTTTTTTTTTTTGGTTAAAAGTATTCTTCATTTTTTAAATTTTCTTGATACAATTAATTAATAATGAATGTGTTTGCTAGGGTAGTGATTTGTGAGGTACCGGAACGCCTATGGCGATCATATGAATGACGTTTTTGTCCTTGGAAAATATTCCCGATCCGAATTGAAGACCAACTCCAACGAAGACGGCAAGTCCTAATCCTAATACGAATCCCATCTGCAAAAAAATACGAAAAATCCAACTTATGTACTTATTGATGACATTTTCATGTGTAATATAATATTATTAATCGACGCTATTCGAACTAAGAAGTATACATATATATATACACACACCTGCAGTACTCGGGCCGCAGCAGCCGTTGCTTTCTGATAGTCTTTCTCAGCAAATGCACAAGCTAGGATTGCCTATAATCATCAAAAAACTAAGATCATAATTTTTTTTCCAAGAAAATTAAAAAAAATAATAAATAAAAAAAATTTATTTATTTGATATATAAATAAATAAAATTATTTGTTTGTACCTGTCCAGCAACTGCTAAACCATCAGCAAGAAGTGATGATGTCATCCAAACCTGTAAGCATATCTGAAATGCAGCCATCGGGTTCGGGCCGAGCCTTGCAGCCATCGACGCGGCTAGTGTCACGCATATAGTCGCCGCTATAACTCTTGCTAGTAAATAGAAACCTGTACATAACAATACAAAAATTGTTTAGCGAAAAAACGGCACAATATTATCATGCAAAAATTAAAAGGAAAACGAAAAACGAAAAACGAAAAATGAAACTTGCCATTCTTGAGAAACTTGCTGAATTGCAGATCTTTGAGGCTTGGTGGTAATAAATCAACTTGTTTCATTAATTGGATCAACAGAATCAGAGTGATTAAGTACCTAAAAAAAATCACTTAATGAGAATAATATAACAAATAATGGGTAAATTACGGCCCACCCCAGAGGTAAGGTCAAATTACGAAAAAACCCTCTCATGTTTGGGTAATTACATCCACCTCCTCAACAATGAATCTTCTTACACGTCTATCCTTGCGGTGTCAAATTTAGTGGAATTTTCTAGATTATATGGAATATTCTCCGTTTTGTACCTGTTTTACCCCATTCGAGCTCCACATTTTGATACAAGATGGTCATAAAATGTGTCTCTTGGCTTGTAAATATCAGATCGCGGTGCATCAGAAACTGCATTTTTGCACAAAAAGAGTATAACACTAGAGAACATTCCACGGATTATAGAAGATTCTGTTGGATTTGACACAATAAGGGTGGACGTGTAAGAAGATTCATAGTTGAGGGGATGATTGTAATTACCCAAACATGAGGGGCTTTTTAGTAATTTAACCTTATCTCAGGGGGTTGGCCGTAATTTATCCCAAACAAATAATTAATTAATATATCAACTATAATGTTTTTGTGTAGTAATACTAGAGTATAAATACAAAAAAAAATAAAAAAAATATATATATATATATATATATATATATATATATATATATATATATATATATATATATATATATATATAAAGCTAGTTAATTAAAACTTACTGTGAGAGAACATGAGCAATGGCTGCACCACTAACACCTAATCGACAAACGAATATGAATATCGGATCCAATATTATGTTCATTAAATCTCCAGCAACTGTCAAATTGAAACATATATAAACATCAAATTTAATTTTTTAAAATAATGAAGAAAAATAATATATAACGAATTAATTAATAATTACCGGTAGCGTAGAGAGGAGTTTTCGTATCCTTAAAACCTCGAAAAACGCCTTGCATCGATAACGAAAGGAGAACTGCTGGTGCCCCAAGTGACCTTATTGTTAGATACTTTTGTGCAGGCTCTAACATTGGGGATCCCTATATTTTAAATTAAATTAAATTAAATATTTATTTGTCACATATATTGTAACATTTTATTATATTTATATTTATATTTATATTTATATATATATGTCACATTTCAAAAATATACTTACAGATTTCACACCCATGACACTTAAGAATGGTTTTGCAAGAAAGACAAGGAATATAGTTTGAAGGAGTCCAAGCACAACACCAAGAGCGAGTGCTGTTGATGCCGACGGAATATTCCGTCGACGCTCGTTTTTTGTTTCCTCATTTTTTGGATTGCTGCTTCCGGAAGCTTCTAGAGACTTGCATTTGTTTGTTTTCGATTCTGACAAACGACACAAAAAGAAAAATAAAACAGATAAATGTACTCCATCTGTTTCATATTATGTGCACTTTAAGGTTTATGTACAATTATTAAGAAAACTAATAAATATGTATGATTTTTAGAAAAAATATACTTAAATGACTAAAATACCCTTTCTTATAAATTATGAGCTAGCATGAGTGCAAATTTGGGAAAGTGATAATAAATGCATTATTGGAACTCGTAAGTGACTGATAACTTAAATTGAAACGACATTTAATTAAACAGAGGTATTGTTTCTAAAGTACAAGGATACATACCGTTTTCTTGATCGGCTTCATCTTTTCGATTTTCGGACGTCGAAATTGATTTGGACGACATTCCTTTCTCTAACTCCTCGTTCTTTTGGTGTTCGTCGTTGATTCTTTTGACAGTGTTTTCCTCAGCAACAAATGAAGTAGTGATACTAACAAGTGGGAATATCGTCACTTTCGATGCTTGGTTGAATATCGCAATCGAAACTCCTACCGCCGCGATTTCTACGGGACCTGTTTTTAATCAAGTACATTAGCCAAAAAATATCTAAATAATCGAAACAAATATTTAGAGAGAAAAAAAAACACTTTCAAGAAATTAAGCAAAAGAATAATTTTTTTTTTTACCTAAATGACCGATAAAAGCTGTATCGATTAACGAAGCTATAGGATCAGCAGCCAAAGCCAAGGCAGCTGGAAATGCAATACGCAATATTTCCATTCCGAGCTCGTCCCTTTTGAAAACGTGCCTAATTAAGAAAACGAAACGGGAATTTTTTTTCAAGAAAATTACATGCACGTGATATATTATTAATACGATTATATAAGATGAAATCGAATTTATAAGAAACAATTTAATTAATTATACCTAGCCTCTCTGAAGAAAACGAATATCGGAATCTCCCATTTTTTGGCGGGCGCGGGTACCGCATTAGCATCTTCAGACATGATTCGATTATCGGAGATATATCACAAAAAGGCTGGTGTACCTAAAGTTCAGCTGTTTTAACAAAATATAGCATTTAATCTCTATTTTTTTTTTCGATTTTCTAAAAAAAAATTGTTTTAAGAGTATGAATGAAATAAACTCGTTATTTATTTTATAAGTTATTAAGGGCTCGTTCAGTTACATATGTTGGAAAAAATTCGATTTGATAAATCCCCTACTGATTAATTAATTAGTTAGCTAGTAAGATGTTAAGTTCATTGTATTAGAAATAGTATTAAAACTGTTAAAATTTGGTATAAAATGTGATTTTTCCAATAACATTACTAATTTAACAATAATTATATCTAAATTTGTATCATTTGAAGGTTAAAATCGTTTTTTTTTTCCTTTTTAGTACTACCTACAAAGTTAATCACATGTGTTAGCTACTAATTTTATCGAATAGTAGAATTTAATCGCAGGTCTCAATCAATTTCAAATTTTTTTTATCACAATAATTTCTTTTTTAAAAAAAGAAAAACTTCTAAAAACAATTACAAGTTTGTTTGTATTTAATTATAGTCGTTAGTACCCAAAAAATGAAAAATACAGTCACAAGTTCGAGTTATACCAAATTTGAATTTTAGTAGCAATCGGACCAATCGAAACACGACTTAATTGGCCATTTATCTTGTCCGATTTATCGTTAAAAAAAATTAATAATAAAAACCGGATCAATAATTAATTGGACGGAAAATTGACTGGACCATGTAAAAAAAAAAAAAGGATTGAACCGAATAAAATCAAATTTCATGGTTTTCACACCGTAAATAATTGATTAATTTTACACTTATAAACTTATAAAGTTCGGTCCGATTTTAAAAACACCGGTAATTAGTGACATGTATATATATATATTATATAATATATATCCATAGTTTTATTTTAAATGTATATATATTCATAATTAGAGTAGGGTGATAAAATCATACCTACAGATGATGGAAAAGAAGCCAAGAATTTGAGAGCTGCAAATTGTATATATTTTATCTCCTGCTCACCAAAATCGACAAATTCATTTACATCCAGGCCAAAAAAATTAATAAAAATAAATAAAACAAAATTAAAGAGTGTTGTACCGTACCTGCAAATTAAAGAATATATGTAATTAATTATATTGAAGAGTAATTAATTAGCAACTAATTTAGCTCACAAAAACCATTTGCTTTCTCTCCTTCACAAGTTTGAAGCACAAAAAGCCTCTTCACTCAACCCTTTATATATATACATCATACCATCACTGAGTGAAAGTGTGTGTGTGTGAGAGAGAATATTTTAATGGAGTTTTTTCAAAATTTTCATACATTACCTCATTTTATATTAAGTTGCCTTTTTTAGAGTTATTTTTGATGATTTAGTGTGAAGTTTGTGGCAATCGGTTAGTGATTCATGCATGGTGACACGATTAGTACATCTTTTGGACTCTAGTTTTACACTTATAATTATTTTATTTGGTTATGCTGGTTCGAATCGACTCAGTATTTTGAATGATACGGTTTGTTTAGGAATACAAATCGACGTCGTTTTTTTTTTCTTGACACTGAATATTCTTTTTGAATATGTATAAAATGGATTCATATATAGATTTACTTTATAAATAAAAGAATTACTTCACTTGATTATCTTTATGCATTAGTAACAAATATTAATAAATAAATAAATAATAAATAATGTAAGTATAGACATGAAACGAGTGCATATATACTCGACACAAAAGTTATGATTTTGTCTCCATTTAATTTGGGACAAAACTAAAAGGGCGTGTATGTAATTTTACCAAAAGGTGGAGTTCCACGAGTCGCGCATGGTGGTGTTTGTAAAAACTTTTAGAAATAGATTATGAACTTCTTTTCTGCATATAATTTGTTTTTAGGTGTTTGCAAAATAAGTTTTTGCTTTTGCTTATCTTAAAATAAGTTGCTTTAAGCTATAATTTTATAAGCACCTATGTAACTGCTTTTTCTATTTTAGTTAATTTTTCAACTAATTTGCAAACACTCTAACTTTTACAAATAAACACTTAATTCCAACTTAAATTACAATTACTCGCTTCTGCTTTTAAATAAACTTTTGCAAACACCACCATAATCCCACAATAGACAAAATTACATTATATCTTTGTTACATTTTGTAGCCTAATATTCAATTGGTTGGCTTCACAACGTTTGCCATAATATGGAGCACGTATGATTCCACCATAATTTACTTTTATTTTACTTATTTATTTTTAATTTTATTTTTTTTATAATTAAATGAGTTGATAAAACAAGGAATATTTATATCCACATATTCTACATGGCATAGGCTATTTCTTGGTATTTGTAAAATTCAAATGCCACATACCTTTTCCACTCATTTACTTAAGGATAAATTAAAATATATTAATCAAACCCCTCCAATAAGGCTAATACCAATTTTGACCTTTTTTGATCACATTTACCCTTCACAATTTATTTCTTACGGTGCGACCACAAATATAAATTTTAATTGTCACACGAATAGAGGTAAAAGTCGGATGAAACAGATTGAAATTAACCTTTTCGGAATCGTTAATGGATATAATTTATGAATCTTACTAAATTTTTGTTGGCAAAAGTAAAATTTCACATGGGTATATTAATATTGTAAATATATATATTTATATATAAATTTTTTTCACTTTTCATTTAAAAGCAATTTTGGATATTACATGATTTTCATACATATTTGTGAAATAAATAACTTTTACGTCAAGGTCGTCAAAACAGCACCACCACCGTAAAGTAAACTACTTTTGAATTAAAGCAAGGCAATGTATATTATCAATATTAAAAGCAATTAACTTTAAAAATAAAAATAAAAAATAGGAATAGACCTAAATTTTTTGATGGAATTTTGCTAATTATCTCAATAATTTAATCTTTAGTAGTACGGTTAAATGTTGCTTTCAATCACTCTTGTTCTTGTATATCCTTTCATTAGCATTAATTGGTCACCACATAATAATTTTGTTATCTCTTAATCACGGGTCATTAATTTAAAAGTAAATCGTAATTGGTCACAAATTTTATGTTCCAAAACTCGAGGTTTTAAATTGAGCTCCACTAACTATATGTTCATTATTAATTAACCTAACCTAATAATGTTAATTTGGAATTATACCAAACCGTAACGATAATTGTCTTTAGCTATCTTGTGGAACAACGAGATGCTACACCTGATGAAAAAGATCAAATAATTTTGCATCATGGACGTATAGAAATATAACTATATTCCACTAAGCACACATACACATACGAGTACGTGTTATTATGTGTAGATCAATGGTGAAAATCACCAGATTTAGCATCTACAAAACCATGACTTAAACTTTTGTTAATTCTTCATTAAATTATAGTATATACAAAAATATTTGTCGTTCTAGTTATAATCTAGTTGATTTTATATATAAATGTAAATTTGTTATATAAATCGTGGCACTTGACGTTCTTCTAGCGTATTATTTTTTCTTTATCAATAAAGCGACAAATTTTATTAATATTTCTTGCGACATAATCGATCTTTGAAAATGGTTTTTTTTCAACTTTAATTTAGAAAAAAAAAAGAAGAAGAGAAGTTGCATGGTATATATATGTGAAAAATGATTATTTTTGTTAAATAATACCAAATACAATAACATATATGTTGAGAATTATATTATTATTGTTATACTTATGGTAATATAATTCTATTAGGTTTAGGTAGTCCAATACTATTATTTGGTAGCTCTTTTCCTCGATTGTATTATTCTATTATCATCTATGTTCGATAGAAAGTTTCTCTCTTTCGGTTTACTATTTATCTTTGTTATGCAAATTGTTTAACAACATAAACATATGTTTTAACTGTTTTAGTATGCTACACCTTGTGAAATACGTTGCGGTAGATCTTTAATTTTCATTTATAAGCAAACAAACACACATAGACCTACATTGATGCATATATGTAGATCAACAGTAAAAATTCACGTACGTGACCTAACTTTTAACTGAGAAAACAACGTGATTAAGATGTCGACATTCTTAACACAAAACACATGATAATTAAGTGCACTAAAAAATGTAATCTAAGATTATTAATTCATAATTAACACCAAGCCATATCAACTCTATAAATTAAAAGTTTCAATTACGTATAACAAAAGTAGTGAATGCTTAATCTTTTCTCCTTTTTGCAATTTTTGTCTCTTTTATAAAAGTTGGTATTATATACTAATTCTTATAACTATTAGCACTGATCAAAATTAAAGAAGCAAATATTTTTTTAATTGGATGTTGAGATATGTGAACTTGGACCTTTTTTTTCTTTGAAGTGGTCGTTTTGTTTATTAGTTGTGCGTGTGGCATCCACAAGCTCACATTCCATAATCAATCTTACTTTTAAATTAATAATATAATCTTACTTATTTATTCTCATTATTAATTATATATTACTTACTTTTAAATTAAATATCTCCACAATATTCGTAGTGGCCATTGAATAAAGTGCACCAATATAAGAATCTACGGTGTTGTTGGAATTTTTTATTTCTTTGTTCTTAGGTATGTGTGTGTCATACACATACCTCTTATTTTTTTTAGTAAAGAAACATAGTTCGAGAATTAAAAAGAAATCGAGAGATATGAATTAGGAGAATTAGAATTAGGAGAAGAATTAGAGACGAGAATTAAGACAAGACAAAGGGAGATTAATTGATTCTTAAACTTCATAATCGTAACATTCTAATTACCCTATTTATAATACTCATGAATAATAATTAACTACCACCCCACTAACCCCTTAACCACACTAACCCACTAATTTAATTCATGCCCACTAATAAAAAACTACCCACTAACATATAATTTGACTAATTCTAATTAAATTAAATAATAAAACATATCAAATTTGGCCATACCTCAGGGGTAGACATAATTTGCCCTTATAAATATTGAAATTCTACATAGTAAAAATCTAATTAGTAAATACAGTTTGCATCCTTAAAGTATTAATGATATGACATTTTTTATTCTCATACCTCAGGGGTAGACATAATTTGCCCTTATAAATATTGAAATTCTACATAGTAAAAATCTAATTAGTAAATACAGTTTGCATCCTTAAAGTATTAATGATATGACATTTTTTATTCTCATAATAACTGTCTATTTTAAGAATATTTTTGTTCCATTTTATATGTCATTTTAGATTTTCAACACTGAATTAAATGTAATTTTTCATGTTTTAACATTATAAGTCAACTCTAAGTATTAATTCTTTCTTATAACATCATTAAATAAAATTAAGATTATTTTGGTTTTTTCAATATATTTTTTCTAAAATCAAGTCACGTTTATTGAGATTGTTAAGACTTTTAAACCGAGCCCCGTACCACGGGCATTCGAAGTGGCCAATGTCTCCTCAGATTGGTTTCATGGGCCTTTATTTCACTTATTTATGTCTAATAATACCACTCATATTTAATTGATCCATTTCTTTTAAGGACAATGCTAAATGGCCAGAATCTGGTTGGTCAGAATCTAATATTTATTTATTTTTTAATTTTGTTTTATGGTTTATACCATATATACCCTTAATATTTTTGGATCCAAGTTCTTCCTAATTTTCCTCCCTAATTTATCTCATTATAAGTTATTACGTGAGTAACCAATCATTCCACCCTAAGAATTAGTAACCAATCATTCTACACGCTTTCCTACAGCCTAATAATAATAATAATAATAATAATAATAATAATAATAATAATAATAATAATAATAATAATAATAATAATAATAATAATAATAATAATAATAATAATAATAATAATAATAATAATAATAATAATAATAATAATAATAATAATAATAATAATAATAATAATAATAATAATAATAATAATAATAATAATAATAATATATATATTATTATTATTATTATTATTATTATTATTATTATTATTATTATTATTATTATTATTATTATTATTATTATTATTATTATTATTATTATTATTATTATTATTATTATGATGATTATTATTATTATGATGATTATTATTATTATGATTATTATTATTATTATTATTATTATTATTATTATTATTATTATTATTATTATTATTATTATTATTATTATTATTATTATTATTATTATTATTATTATTATTATTATTATTATTATTATTATTATTATTATTATTATTATTATTATTATTATTATTATTATTATTATGACTTTGAAAACTGATATATTAAAACATTTCGAACAATCAACAATTCAAGACTAACATTATTGAATATATGAACTATAAACTTATTTAACAAACCTTTATATATATTTTTTTGTAATGTATGCACAAATTCTAGAATATATTACTAATCCACTACTGCTAGTATGGATTTTTTTATCAAACTAAGATTATCGAACTATATATAATTTTGAAGTGTACATAGGTTAAGTATATTTTATAAAATTCTAAGTATTCTAGTTCATACAATTTTATTATCAGACATGTACAGAAAATATTTAATGAAAAATTCAAAGATACAAATAAGGTACATATTATTGGATTAGTATTGAGTAAATATATCAAGTTATATCAGTTTTGTTTGTAGATTATTAATGTTAATATTGATATGAAAATTACATTATTATAATTATTTACTAAATATATTTTTTTAATGTGAACTTTGTGTTTTTCTAATTTTTGTTAGACCTTAAGATCAACATTTAAGTTAGCATCTCGATTAATTATAAAATAGACAATATCTTGAAGATTTAATTTTAGAATAAACATTGTACGTATTTAATTCTCTAGAATATGATAAATCAATTTTTTTTATATGATCATTTTTTAACTAATTACAATAATTATGTGTCTAATTGATAATTGGAGTAGTTAATCATGATTCTAATGCTAATTTTGAAATTAGGAATAAAATTGAGCCTAATCTAATTTTATTAATGGTGTTAGGACCGGACCAGACACAAAATTAGATAGGTATTCGGATCACGGTTAGATTGGTTCAACCTGTTCAAACCGAGTTTTTTATTATAATATTTTAAAATTTTAAAATATTGCATTTTTCAGCATATAGTTTTAGTTGTATAACTTAATTATTCCTTTAAATAAAGAAGATAATTTTAAAGTATTAGAATTTAAAATACAAATTAAATTGTGTTTGAGGTGTAAATGTTACAATGGGTATACTTTAGGGGTGTAAACTTTATTTAATCCTTTTTGAATTTACATGAACAAAAATAATGGAAAAAATAGTGAAAAAGGAAATGTAGAAAGTGATAAAAAAAAAAGAATGGAATGAATTGACGTTGTTTGATTGGAAGTTGTAATCTGGCATTTAATACATTGACCTTTGGAATTATGGTAATTAAATTGTAGAGAGAGAAAAAAGGTTAAATTATTAGAAATAATCAATATTAATTAAAGGACAACATAGTAATTGAACATAATACTTTTTCAGTAAAATTTACGGAATTAGCCTTTTTGACCGGCCAGATTCTGGCCACAAGGCTTTATCGTTCTTTTAATTACCTAATTATTATGTCATATTTATGTCATAGTCTTTGTTTTATACAAGAATAAAATATTCAAATGCTATTTATTTATGCAATATATGAAGTAATCTACTAGGAAATATTGATGGTCTAACCAATAATTATGAATTATGATCACGTACCCAGAATTATGGATTAAAAGTTCAAACAAATTCAACAAATGAGTGGAAATCCAACTCCATAAACTTTTAGCTTATGGAGTCCAACCTTATTAAGGTTGTACTCGCAAAAGCTTTTAGAAAGTGATTCTTAGCTTAGAATTACTTTTGAAGTGTTTGTTATATCAAATTTCGCTTCTATTTCGCTAAAAAAGTAAGTTGCTTTAAACTTTAATTTGAAAAACGTTCCTATACATTTTTTTTTTATTTTTTTTATATTTATATTTAAGTTGATTTTTCAGCATAACAAACACCCCAACTTTTAAAAATAAACATTTAATATTAATTACAAATAATAGTTCTGAATCTTCAATTATGTGATTATAAAAAAATAAAATAAATAAAATAAATAAACCAAAAGATCTCATGAAATGCATCCAAAAAAAAAAGTCTTTTATATTTTCTACAAATACATAGTTTCCCTTAAGAACTCTCAAATCCTTCCCTTTTTTTTCATTCTTTGAAATACAATACTTCAATAAAACAATCCTATACATAATAATGTAATAATAAGACAATTGTATAGATGACAATATTTAATACTACTAGGAATTAATTATAATAATTAATTACTTATACAAGTGCTATTATAAACTTGGGTCCTATGTATCTTGTCATATTTATCAGACAAGACAACCAAACATTGGAGTTGATGATGAAACTTAGGTTGGAATATTCCCCAAATTACATGAAAACTTGATCTTAATTTAACTTTAACAAGCAAAGGCAATCCTTGACCAGATTCTAGCAAGTCTTGCATGTTTCTTCCTGCACCATACATTGCCTTATTTCTTGTCCCAATTTTGAAATTGAATATTGTTGTCTCATCACTCTCTCCATATACTTCTCCACCCTCCATCTTTAATTGCCAAAACAAAAATAAATTAAATAGCATATATTTTTTTTATATCAACAAATTAAAAGCATGTAATTTTGTGAAAAAAATTGTAAAATATATATATATACTACTACTAATAATTAACCATGTGTTAATTTAAGTTTATTTACATATATATATATATATATATATATATATATATATATATATACAATTATGCCAGGATTTTTTTATTTTTGCCTCGTATTCTTTTTCTGGTGAATTGCATGCTTTACTTAAAATAAAATCAATTACCCTCAAGCTAACAGTCCGTTAGAAATACTAACAGAAATTATGAAAAAGCTAAATTACTTCAAATAAAAAGGAGAACAAATTAAATTACGACTAATATTTGATTTTACGAACCCAATATTTAATTTTTAATTTTTTTAAAACCATAAAATTTTAAATGACAAATTTAAAGAGTTCGAAACGACCATATTAAATAACTCTTAAAAAAATTATTTTAAATCCCCCTTTAAATTTTAAACTTTACAATTTGCCTCCCGAGGGGTAAATTTTATTTTTTTAAAGAATCTCATGAGGGTTAAATGTAATTTCTTGAAAATAGGGATTTGTTTTGTAATTAAACTAAATAAGGATAGTAAAACACAATGAATTTTTGTTTCCTATGTGTAATGAAATTTGAATTTGACAATGGAAAAATAAAAATGGCAAACACAATATAACAAATTGCTGACCTGTGACACTGCAAAAGGGAGATGGCCAAAAAGCAATTGGATGAATGGAGGATTGATGTGAAGACCAAATAGCTTGGACTTATTTTCTATTATTAAATCAATTGAACAATTGCAGCTTAATATTTTCGTCGATACACCAGAGCCGTCCACTCCCTCGGCTAATCTGAACCCTCCAATTCCTCCAATCTGCACATTTATTAATTAATTAATGATGACCACCATTTTTTTTTTTTTTTTTTTTTAACGTAGCAACCAATAGCCAACCATATATGTATACTTGGTAAATCTACAATTTCGTATAATAGTTTGCAAATCATATTTAGGTCAATTGACACATGCTCACTTGGTCCAACTGCTAGACGATCTTTATATTTTTATTTAAAATTCAAATTGAGTCGATTGAAATTATGACTAGAGACTTGATAAAATCGAACGTTTTTTAGTATACTAATTCGCTTGTCTTTAATAATTATTTTTTTTTCTCCAAAATATAACACGATCACCCCGTCATTTTTCTATCGAATTTATTTCCTGCAACTTTTCAACAATAACATTTTATCATAATAGCACATCATTAATGGGAAAATTATAGTTTCCATTCCTCAAGTTTGTACCAGTTTTACATTTGGTCTTCTATGTTCACAAAAAACACATTTGGTCCCTCATGTTTCTACAATTTGACACTTATGATCATTTCCGTCAATTTACCGTTAGTCCGTCAGTTATGAGAGTGACGGACACATGCTTGATTCCATTAGTACTAACGAAATATTAACGAGAAGAACGGAAAGTGTTAAATTATTGAAACACGAGGGACTAAATGTGAAATCTAGGAAAACTCGAGGGTCGAAAAGTGTAATTTTCCCCATCATTAATCGTTCATATCACGAGTTTTTTTGAATTTGGAGAGGATCATAAAGTCGGACTGAAGAAATTTTTGAAATTTTGAGAGGAATATTCATATTTTTCGATAGATTTTACGCTTGAACCTGATGCATGCTATTTAGTTGTGCAAATTAATTTAAAGATTGACCAAAATCTGTGCGTCAATTAAAAAAAAATATAGGAAAAAATACAATTTTCATCCCTCAAGTTTGCACCGATTTCACATTTGATCCTCCGTGTTCACAAAAAAACACATTTGGTTCTTAATGTTTAAAAAAATCAACATTTTAGTTATTTCCGTCAATTTTCCGTTAAAAATAACGGAATTAAACGTGTACCTATTACTACTGTAACTGACGGACTAACGGTGAATTGACGGAAATGGCCAAAAGTGTCAAATTATTGAAACATGAGGGACCAAATGTGTTTTTTGTGAACATAGGGGACCAAATGTGAAATCATAACAAATTTGAGGGATGAAAACTGTAAATTTCCCATACTTATATATATAGAGATAAAAATAAACACAAGTATATATGTACGAACCTTAATAGAGATGTTAGGAGGGGGAGGCTTAGCAGCAATATAGAAAACAAACAAAGCAATGATCAAACTCAGCAAAAACCTCCAACTCAGCTGCACCAAAATCCACATCCCGGAATTCGAATAACCGAAAGATAAATACTTTATCCACCCTCGTTTTTTCTCTTCACCACCGTAATAATAATCTCGATCATCAAGTATCACTGCCTCATTAATATTATTACTATTATTAATATTACCATTTCGAAGCTCCTCGTGTGAATGTAGTTTCTTCTTATCACCGTCTTGCAAAAACGAGTTGTTCGATCCACGAGAAGACGAGTAATGAGATATAGGAGAGTTGTTATTACATGAGTTTAAGTGGTGAAGGTGATTGTAATTGGACGATGCGGTTGCATGGGAATTAACGGTCGAGGGTGGGCTTTGGACCAAGTATAGTGCGGCGTAGGGGTAAGATCGGAATAACGATTCTACTTCTTCCTCTTCGGAAGATTTCGCCATTGCCACCGCTACTGTGTGTGTGCTGTGTGAGAAAAAAAATGGCAAATGGTCACATGGGGTTTTTAAACCCACAAAATAAAGAGAGGTATATATAATAATACTTTGGGATTGCTTCAAATAATGCATTGTGGGTGACATAATTGTTAGATACTATATGATTGGATTTTATGGAAGGCTTAATTCATAAGACTTATTTTAAGTAATTAAAGTTAAAGCCCACAAGCTCCAATTATTATAAATATGTGATATTTTTCACTATTTTGAGGTAAGTTTGTTATTATTGAGTTCTACTAGAGTTCTATTCTACTTGGATTTTCGGTTGCTGATTTGAGCGTCGAAGGGTAATCGTCGAGCAACTCACGCCGAATCACTTAATGTCTGCATTATTTTGTAGGTTGATGCGTGAATTCTTATTCGGCGTGTGGATTTTGTTTGAACGTATTATTACCTCAGACACGCGGCATTAAGTTTCAGACTTGTTTTCGAACATCATCGGATGACTTGGACATGATTAACTAATTAATTAACACTAATTAATTATCATTCTAGTTTTTCATTGTTCATAGTAGATATCATTTTTTTTTTAGTTTCATATTTTAATTTATAGCATCTAAATTTGTGAGTTTATCATTTTTCACCAATTATTTATTTCCACAATAAATCTAAACTAATGAAAAACAAAAAGAAAGAAAATTTGAAAATTAATATAGATAGAAGATATACTTATTACAATCATTTTTTCTTGTTTTGGTTTAGTCGCTTCTCAAAAAATAAATAAAATAAAATAAAATAAAATAAATAAAAAGAATAAATAAAGGAGAAAAACAATGAGAGCTAATCCGAGAAATACGGGAGAGACATCAATTGAATCAACTTAGTTTATTGCCTTTTCTCTTTACACCGATTTTTGCTCCTTTTGATGATCAATGGAATCATAACAAAGTAAGCACGCTTTTGGTTTAATACTAATAACAACTCTACATCTTAATTATTACTCCATTTATTTCTAATTAATTGTCGTTTTTAGACTTTGCAGAAGTATTAAAAATCTCAGTAAATGTGTCTTGATTTTAGAAAAAAACACATTAAAAGATTAAAATAAATTTGATCATTTAATAATGTGATAAGAGAGAATTAATACTTAGAGTTGAATTAACAAGGTTAAAACATGAAGAAAAAAAATGCATTTAATTCAGTATTTGAAAATGTAAAGTAACGAATAATATTAAACAAAAATATTTTTAAAAATAGACAGTTATTATAAAATAGATGGACTGATGGAGTAGTCACTAACAACCAAACGAGGACTTATATTATAAATAATAAAGAAATTGCGATTGAAAAGTATTTCATTTGAACTAGCTATTATACTAATTCAAAAAAAAAAAAAAAAATCATATAATGACTCTAATAATGGGTTGGGAAATTTCGTGTAATTTAAGAAAGATGGTGGTGAATTGGAATATAAGATTGGCCAATATATATGCGTAGTAATAATAGATGGTAATGATGGAAGTGAGTGGTGTGGACTTAGTAGAAACATGATCTAAATAATTAAGAAGCAAGCTTTAGCTTTTTTGTAACTAGACATAATGAATACCACCAACATTTTCGTCAAATTATACTATTATTAAGTGAAATATATACTTGCTTCTCTCTATTTTGTTCCATAAATTCTCTTTACTTTTTGTTTCTTTACTTGTTTTATAATACATTATCAGCACCGAGTTTGCTCAAATTTATTTTATAACTAATAGAGAAAAAGTTGATATACATACGAATATTTCATCCATGGAGATTAGCTTTCACGATGATCCAAAAGAGGTGGACACTTCAGCTCTTGATGATGAAGAGAGAGATGATACATTCTAATTTATTGTTGTTTTGAGTTGACGAAAACATAAAATTCTTATTTTTGTTGTAGGTGAATTGTCATGCGTTCACGAGTTCTGGCTTTGAGTCTACTTTCGGATATGATGTTCGAATCTAAGAAAGCGTAGAGCACGAAAGTGTGAGAACTTTATGTTGGTTGTCCGAAACATAATCAATCGCTGGAATCCGATGTCGAACGAGTGATTCGACAGATTTGGATTCATATAGATATCCACCCATGTGGTACTTCATGTTAGAAATAATCTGAATATGCTCGAATAAATCCCAAGACCATCATGCACAGTACATGAATCCATAGAACCATTCGAATATTCGGAAGTTCAAAGAGGGTTGATTTTCCAAAGAAAACACGTTCCTTGTCTTCTATCTCAGACGATATATGGATTACCGGGAGAAGGGAATGAATCCTAACTGAACTCTAAGTGTCTCTACACATTGGGCCAACATTATTAATCCAATACCCATTAATCTAATTCAAATAACTGTAATTAATTACGTTTAATTAGATTATCTGATAGATAGACATACACATTTAATTACGATAGGACGTGGACGTACAGATTCTTTTTCTTTGTTAGTTCTGACTGTTCTTTTGAGAAACAAACTCAAATTAATTTAACGAACTGATTAATGATAACTTTTGAGAGGAGATTGACTTCAAAATACCAGGAGAGAAATATAATATGATTCGTAAACGCTAACATCATAGTCGCTTTGGCCGAGTGGTTAAGGCGTGTGCCTGCTAAGTACATGGGGTTTCCCCGCGAGAGTTCGAATCTCTCAGGCGACGTAATATTTTTTTATTTTTTGCTATTCTCTCACGTTCTCTCTCACACACGTTCTCTCTTATATTATTTTCTCTCGTTTTTTTTCTCTCTCATCTCTCCATCTATAATTCTCGATATCTTTCTTGATTTCTTCTTCAACAAGAGGCAAAGGACTGTGGTCACGAAACGGCAACGGGGGGCTGTGGTGGTGGAGGTGCGGCAGGGGCCGGGCTGTGATGGTCGATGCAAGCCGAGGGGCTGTGGTGGAGGTGCGGCAGGGGGGCGGGCTGTGATGGTCGATGCAAGCCGAGGGGCCGTGGTGGTGGAGGTGCGGCAGTGGGCTGGGCTGTGATGGTAGATCTGAGCCGGGGGGCTGTCCCGCTATGGTGGCCGCGGCGGCGACCGTGAATGTGGAGGTCGAGGCAGCGACGAGTGATGTGGTTATGGTGGAAATATAATTGAAAGTATATTTTTTACTAATTGCATCTGATTTTCTTGATTTTCAAGAAATTTTGTTTGATTTGGATTAAAATGGTAAATCTAGGTTTTCTCAAACTTGGTAATTGACTACGGTTGCGACGACTGTGAATGTAGGCGGCTAGGGTTTGACGGCTGCTGCGTTGACGGCTAGGGTTGGCGAGATTGATGTTGGTTGCTAGGGTTTTGTAGTATACCGTAGTATATCATACTACAATGTAGTAGACCATAGTCTACTACAGTATTAAAAAAGATTAAATAAAAAAATAAAAAAATTGTAGGTTGAATTACAAAAAACGAAGAACGAGTTGTTTTTGTAATTTTCAATATTATGTAGAAAAAAAGATTTTTTTTAATAATAGTTTAATCTATAATACCACAGTATACCATAGTATATTATAGTACACCATAGTATTTTTTGAAATCTGCTGTATTTTTTAATAAAAATGAAAAATATTTTTTCTCGTAAATTTCAAATCTAAAATATGGAAAAAAATTTGTTTATAATAATGTAAAAAATAATAATATAAAAAACAAAAAAATAAAAATAAGTGAAAGGGCATTTTTGGAATGAATTTAATAAAGGATGTGAAGCAAATGTATAGTTGGGGTTGTCATTTAGTTCTATTTGGTTTTGTCACGAGGGACCTATCTCTTAAGACCCCTTTTTAAAAATGATAATGAATAAAGCGATCATTTTGTGTAACTGTGCGGCAGTGGGAGATCTTCAATAGGTTTTTGGATTGAAATAAGTGTTGAAAAATATATACGGATAGGTCCACCCCTAAAATTCTTCCTTTGAGATACTCCTTGGAGAGGCAAAAGTACTATTGTGCCCTTAATTGAAATTTTCGGCCAACTGCATTCAGTATTTTTGCCCCTGCATTCAGCATAATGCCCAACTGCATTTAGCATTTTTGGCCTGCATTTATCATTTTTATATATTAATTTAATAAAAAAATATAAATGTTTATTTTATTATTATTTTTTATATATACCCTCATTTGTATTTTTTAATTTTTTAATTTTATATATATTTTTTTTAATTTTTTTTTGATAAATTTACTGTATTGAAATTGACTACACATGACTTTAGTATACTACACGTAACTATAGTATACCACAGTCATGTATATGTATATGTATTCATGTACTTTCTTTTTACCCCTTTTTACCCCAAAATTAATCTACACCAACAACAAAATTCACAATTTTAATCTTGATATTATGAATCAACTACCCCAAAAAGAAATGAAAAACACAATCACATGCATATAATCTTCAAACATGAACACACATTACTATACATTAAAAAACACATAGCATACATATAACTATATGTTACTACACGTGACTATAGTTATATACAATTATCGATAGTTATATAAGTGACATAAGTCTGCAGTACTGTAGCATGAATGCAACTTCACATGGCACTTCTCTGCATCTTATTCTTTGCATCTCGTAATGTTTTACAAAGCAAAACCTGTGACAAAAAAATACAAGTTAAAGAAAATGAAGAACAAAATGGAACATGCGAATTACATTACATGAAAAAATACAAAAAAAAAAAATCAATGAAAGACATTTTTTTTGACAAATTTACTTTGGTGAACTATAGTCGCAAGTAGTTATGTGCATTATTGTTACTGCATATGACTAGATATGACTATATGTAGTCAACTATAGTCACATGTAGTTATGTTCATTCTTGTTACTACATGTGACTATATATGACTACATGTATACGATCACATGTGACTATATATGTATATGAATAAAATTCATCTACACTACCAAAAAGTTCGCAGCAGTTTAAGATAATGAATTATGCTCCATTCTGCTTTCCTCGGTTGTCCCTGCTAGATGCTGCTGCAACATTCATTATACTTTATTAAAAAAAAAACAGGAAAAAAAAATCAAACACAATTATTGGGCTTTGTGCTTTCCAATATACCACCTTGGTACTAATACAAACCATAGAAACTTGGTGAATTAAATCACGTAATGAACAAAACCTCCCTTACAGTAGCATTACGCTGTGACGATTAATAAACATTTTGCCAGCTACTATGAAGTCATGTCATAACATAGAAGACAATTTTCAGATCCCAAATCCGCAGGGGAAATATAAAACGAATCTAAAACGAAAACGGGGCAAACGGACCGGAGCAGGAGAAATATAAAACGAATCAGCAGAAAACGGAGCACCTTGAAGATGTAGATCTCGTACTTCTCCATGCTCTTCTTCGTCCTCTTCTTCTCTCCACCGAAGGTCGCCTTGCCGGCGTCGTTGGGGAGCTTCTAACCGGCCTTCGGCTTCTTCTCCGCCGCCGGAGACTTTTTTGTGCAGTGGTTTTTTTTTTGGCGAGAGAGAGTTAGAGAAAGGGAGAGATGAACAGAGATAGAGAGAGTGAGATACGTAACGGCAGTTTGTGGGTGTGGGTGAAGAGAGAGAAAGGGTTAGGGCATGTATTGAATTGAAACTAAAAGGGCAAAATAAGTACTTTAAGTTATCTAGGGGGTCTCACTAATTAAGATCAGAATTTGAGTTTTTGACTAGAACAGAAAAATTTATTTGACTTCCTCATATATATTTTCAAAATTTGGGGGTTATCACTCATTTACCCTTGAAATTAATAGAAATCGTATTATATATTGATAGCGCAAATCTTTTTTGGAAGATCAACAGTCGGCATATGGTCAATGGTGGCCATGGCCCCTTTAACAATCCTCGATGATCTCTATTTTTTTTTCTTAACGATTTTTAAAAAATCATACATAATTAACATTATCCCCCAACTATAATTTTTTTAATACTTTGGTCCCGCGAGCTTAAAATCCTCGCTTCACTAGTCGGAAAATTAAGGTTATTAACAAATTTTATATATTATACAATATTGATAGTACAAATTGATCTCCTTCAACTCATAAACTTTTGAAGCTATATACCTTCATCTTCACATGTTTACTTATCCATCTATACAAAAATAGTACTAAAAAAATTACAATTGAACAAGTATATATATATATATATATATATATATATATATATATATATATATATATATATATATATATATATATATATATATATATATATATATATATATATATATATATTTATATTGTAATCTCTATACATCAATGTCACTATATATATTCTGTACTTTTTAACATTAATCCTAGGATCGGAATACATGAATGCACATCTCTGCAGCCAAAATGTACTCCCCTCTATATCTAGCTTACATCTTCAAGCGATTTATTCATGCATGCATGCATTGAGGGAGAAAGACAAAACATAAACAACAAACAATAGAGGAAAAAAATTAGGAGTCGTGTGTGTGTGTGTGTGTGTGTGTGTGTGTGTGTGTGAGAGAGAGAGAGAGAGATTTTGAAGCTTTCTCCCTCCTCCCAATTATCATTTCCTCCATTAACAATAACCAATTCCTCTACTTTTATCCTTTCCTCACTACTCACCATACTATTCTTCTCACCATATAAATTGCTTATCACCTCCAATCCAGGGACAGAAGGGTCATTTTCCAACCCCATCGCATCATGATCCCCCATAACATACAGCGTTATTATGATTGTCTTCTTCTTGCCCTAATTGTGCATTATAATTCGGCAAGTTCACGTAAAACGAACCTCCAGAAGCACCCATCAATATCGCGTTATTAAGACCTCTCTCTCTCTCTCTCTATATAATATATATATATATATATATATATATATATATATATATATATATACACGGGCGAATGAAAAAAAAGCCATTGACTTAAATGCACATTTCCACAAAATATATATATATATATATATATATATATATATATATATATATATATATATATATATATATATATATATATACGGGTGAATGAAACAAAAGGTCAACAAGGGACTTAAATGCACATTGTTCCACAAAAAAAACAGTCTTTCAAATAAACTCATCCCCATGTCTTTAGTCTAAAATACCCTCCATAATATAATTCTTATCAATTCCATCCATTATGCTATATCTTCCTGAATATTACGCATTGACCCCGGATTTAAACAAATATATCACATTAACCCCCAAAATAATATTTTTTTGAAAACATATTTTTTTTTTCATAAATTTTGTTTGAAAACTTTTTTTTTTCTAAAATTTTTTTTCGGCCGATCAACCACCGTTGACCACCGGTCTTCGGCGTTGACTTTTTTTTTTTCAATTTTTTTTTTCTTACAAAAAATTATTTTAATTAATATTACTGTCTTGGCTGCTAAATTACTGTCTCAGACAGTAATATTATTGTTTGAGACAGAAATATAATATTCATAATATTACTGTCTCAAACAGTAATATTACTGTCTGAGACAGTAATTTAGCAGCCAAGACAGAAATATTAATTAAAATAATTTTATTTAAGAAAAAACAAAATTTAAAAAAAAAAGTCAATTAACAGTTAAATTACTGTCTCCGACAGTTAAATAACTGCTGGAGACAGTAATGTTAATTAAAATATTTTTTTAAGGAATAAAAGGGTCAATTAACACTTAAATTACTGTCCTCGACCCGACAATTAAATACCTGCTGGAGACAGTAATTTAGCAACGAATACAATGATATTAATTAAAAAATTTAGAAAAAAAAAGTCAATTAACAGTTAAATTATTGTCCCCGACAATTAAATAACTGCTGGAGACAGTAATTTAGCAACGAATACAGTGATATTAATTAAAAAATTTAGAAAAAAAAAAGTCAATTAACAGTTAAATTATTGTCCCCGACAGTTAAATAACTGCTGGAGACAGTAATTTAGCAGCCACGACAGTAATATTAATTAGAAATATTTTTGAAGAAAAAAAGAGAGGTCAATTTACAGTTAAATTATTGTCTCCGACAGTTAAATAACTGCTGGAGACAGTAATTTAGCAGCGAAGACAATAATATTAATTAAAATATTTTTTTTAAGAAAAAACAAAATTATTAAAAAAAAAAGTCAACGTCGGAGATCCGGCGGTCAACGGCGGTTAACCTACCGGAAAAAAATTTAAAAAAAAAAAGTTAACGCCGGAGACCGGCGGGCTCCGGTGGTGGCGGGTCAAAATTGAAATTAAGGTTAAAATTGGTTAATTGGTGAAATTTGGCTAAATTTGGGTGTAAATCATGAAATTGGAGTTGAATTGAGTTTCAATGAACTAAATTGGAGTTGAATTGAGTTTCAATTAATTGAGGGTAATTTTGGTATATATGCAAGGATTTTCCTTATTTGCAAATAAGTTTGAATGAGCTAGATTTATTTGAAAGAGAAAAAAGTTGGATGTCCCTCTTTTAATTAAGTGCCCTTGTCATGGGCCTATTTGTTATATAAATGAGTTAATTGCAAATACCACCCATGTGAAATCTCTAATTGTCAAATACCCACTGTCAAAAAAAAATTCGCTCATACCCCCCTATGTAATATTTTTCGAAGCTGACAGCACCCATTATCATTTTAATGGTTGACTGAAGGTAAAACGACAAGTATACTCCTAAGTGGAATAACAGAAAATTATAATAATTTAAGAGGTGAAATTGAAATTTCGTTAAACTTCTAAAACTTAAATTGGGGGACTATATTGCAATTTTTCAAAATCCATTTCCCAACTTTCTGCAATTTTTCCTAGCAGCAGCCCAATTCCCCACCTTCCTCTCAATTCCTAATCATAGATATCATTCACCACCGCCGCCCACCACGCACCACCACATCCATCAATTGTTTAGGCTTCTTCAAGCTCCGAATTTTTTGGTGGCGGTGTAGAAGCTCGCGGCTTGATCGATTTTGTCGATTTACGATGAAGGGTCTGTAGATGGCTATGGAATGCGTTTTTGCAGGTCTAAAAATGGCGGCGGGTCCGGCGATGTTGTTGTGGAAGTAGGAGGGAGAATTGGAGTGGGGATGGGCCGAGGTTTGGACTCGCTTCTCCCAATTGAGGGTGGCCCATTTCGCGGCGGAGGTGCAGCGGTGTAATTTCGCGACCGTCAAGAGGGAGTTTTGTTACACCATCTTCATCTTGCAGCTGGTAGCGGTAATCGTTGGTGGGTACTGCTACATGTTGGGATGATGGAGAATGAAGAATGGTACGTTGGGGACGACGGAGAATGAAGAACAGGGAGGGAGAAGGGGCTTGGAGACATTTTTGACATTTCACAGTTGAAAATTAAGAAAAAATCGCAGACACGATTTGCTCTCAGGGGTCTCAATGCCTTGACTTTGTTTACACAAGGGGTTATGAGCAAATGTTTTTTTGACAGGGGGTATTTGACAATTAGAGATTTCAAAGGGGTGGTATTTGCAATTAACTCATATATATATATATATAAGAAAGAAAGAAAGAAAATATAATATATGTATAATTAATAATTAATCACTCTAGTTACTAATATATGTAAAAAAAATCGTATATCACATTTAATCATACACATCCTACCAAATTAAAAAAAAGAAAACCACTTAATTAATTAAACAAGAGAGAGAGAGAGAGAGAGAGAGAGAGAGAGAGAGAGAGAGAGAGTACCTGTTGCCAAGAAGGGAGTGCAAATGAATAATAAGTTGTTCTTCGTCGGGCGAAAAGGCGCCACGTTTAAGGTCAGGGCGGAGATAATTGATCCAGCGGAGGCGGCAGCTCTTGCCGCAGCGGTGAAGGGCGGCATTACGAGCAATGTCACTCCAACAGCCTTGCCCATTTCTCACCATGTAATTCATCAGCTTCTCGTCTTCCTCCGGCGACCACAAACCCTTCCTCATCTTTCCACCACCCTTCACTCCATTTTATTTTCATTACTATTTTTATTATTATCATGCTTCCTCATTTAAAAAAATATAAACATTATAAAAATATGGGAATATATGAATGGTAATAATAATTCCCAAGTAGAGAATTAATAATCTCTCCCTATAGTTCTTCCAACTGGGATTGATGGAGACTGTGAAAATGAATATATATATATATATATATATATATATATATATATATATATATATATATATATATATATATATATATATATATATATACTAGGTACGGAGCACCGCGCAATGCGCGGTGTCCGGTCGTCATATTTGCACAAGTCGATCGGTTATTTCGCCGGGGTTGGTGATGCGAATGCACCATGTGATACAGTGCAATCTCCGAAACTATGAAACAATTGGACGAAAATGAACCTTAATAACTTATCAGTTGGTATGTACATACTCACGAATTTGGAGTTACAATAGTAGTCCTTAATCATGCCATTTACCCCCTTGTTTTGCAAAATTATGCACCAAATCCCCTTATGTTACAAAAAAATTGCATAAAACCCCATCTATAGTTAACGACGTTAACTTTTAACGGAAAAGGGGATTTCGTGCAAAGTATAATAAAACACAAGGGGGTTTTACGCAAGAAAAAAAACACAGGGGGGTTTGGCGCAGGTTTTCCTTAACACAGGGGGGTTTTATGCTGTTTACCCGTATTTGAATCCAACATAACTATTGTCGTTCAAAAATCTAATCCTACCAGCATAGTATATCTCTCAATGGTCGTATGATGCTTCCTACTATAGAAGGGAAGATTTGTTAACCATTACGATGACAAATCAGATCCATACGGGTACAAATACCTTGTAGAGAGGCATGCATTCCACATTACTTTGTCCCTCATGTTAAACAAAATCAAATAGCCTGCCGGAAAAAGTAAATCTCATTTGAATTGGCATGATACTAAATTCAAATTCTTACAAAAGAAGTTGTAATAGAAATGTTTTACACACATCACGTTCCACCGATAATTTTACAGACGTATTCAGCTAATAATGCACAAGTGATAGGATTTACAATAGTCGTACTAAATTATATACTACACTATAATTTAATGTGTGTTTTGGTGTAGTGCGTGTTTTTTTGAAGTGCGTGTTTTTTGTTAGTGTGCGGTTTATTTTCGCTTTGAATTACTCAAGAAATACAGTGGAAAACAAATACTGGAAAAAAATCCACGCAGTACATCAAAAACACATACTGAGAAAAAACACGCACCACACCAAAAACACACACTAAAGAAAATACATACTGCACCAAAAACACACATTAAAAATAAAATACGCACAACATCTAAAACGCACATTGAATTACACAACAAATACACTGGAAAACACGCACTGGAAAACAAATCACGCAGTACATCAAAACCGCACTAACAAAAAACACGCACTACACACCGTAAACACTCACTTATAAACAAAACACACAACACCAAAAACACAAAATGAAAAATAAAACACGCACTACATCGAAAACATACACTGAATTACACAATAATTACAATACAAAATAAACACCCGAAAAAAAACCACGCACTAAACCAAAAACTCATACTTCAAAAAAACGCGCACTACACCAAAAAACACATTGAATAAAATCCACTACACCGTGAAACACACACTGGAAATTGAGTGTACTTCTTTTTTATATGATTGTGCGTTTTTAATGTAGTATGTGTTTTACACAAGAAGTACACTGAATGTCCAGTGTGTGTTTCACGGTGTAGTGAATTTTACTCAATGGGTGTTTTGATGTAGTGCGTGTTTTTTTGAAGTGCGTGGTTTTTGTGTAGTGTGCGGTTTTTTTTCGCTTTGAATTACTCAAGAACTACGGTGGAAAACAAATACTGGAAAAAAATCCACGCAATACATAAAAAACACATATTGAAAAAAAACACGCACCACACCAAAAAAACACACTAAAAAAAATACATACTGCACCAAAAACACACATTAAAAATAAAATACGCATAACATCTAAAACACACATTGAATTACACAACAAATACACTGGAAAACACTCACTAGAAAATAAAAACACACAGTACATCAAAACCAAACTGCCAAAAAACACGCAGCACTTCACACCGTAAACACCCACTTAGAAACAAAAAAAACTACACCAAAAACACACAATGAAAAATAAAACACACACTACATCGAAAACATACACTGAATTACACAATAATTACAATACAAAATAAACACCCGAAAACAAACCACGCACTAAACCAAAAACTCATACTTCAAAAAAACACGCACTACACCAAAAATCATATTGAATAAAATGCACTACACCGTGAAACACACACAGGAAATTGAGTGTACTTCTTTTGTAATTTAGTATGGTTTTATATGTAGTCAGTGTTTACACAAGAAGTACACTGAATTTCCAGTGCGTGTTTCACGGTGTAGTGTATTTTATTCAATGTGTGTTTTGGTGTAGTGCGTGTTTTTTTGAAGTGCCTGTTTTTGGTGTAGTGTGCGGTTTATTTTCGCTTTGAATTACTCAAGAACTACAGTGGAAAACAAATACTGGAAAAAAATCCACGCAGTACATCAAAAACACATACTGAGAAAAAACACGCACCACACCAAAAACACACACTAAAGAAAATACATACTGCACCAAAAACACACATTAAAAATAAAATACGCTCAACATCTAAAACACACATTGAATTAAAAAACAAATACACTGGAAAACACGCACTGGAAAAAAAATCACGCAGCACATCAAAACCACACTGACAAAAAGCACGCACTACACACCCTAAACACTCACTTATAAACAAAACACACAACACCAAAAACACAAAATGAAAAATAAAACACGCACTACATCGAAAACATTCACTGAATTACACAATAATTACAATACAAAATAAACACCCGAAAAAAAACCACGCACTAAACCAAAAACTCATACTTCAAAAAAACTCGCACTACACCAAAAAACACATTGAATAAAATCCACTACACCGTGAAACCCACACTCGAAATTGAGTGTACTTCTTTTGTATATGAGTGTGCGTTTTTAATGTAGTCTGTGTTTTACACAAGAAGTACACTGAATTTCCAGTGTGTGTTTCACGGTGTAGTGAATTTTATTCAATGTCTGTTTTGATGTAGTGCGTGTTTTTTTGAAGTGCGTGGTTTTTGTGTAGTGTGCGGTTTTTTTTCGCTTTGAATTACTCAAGAACTACGGTGGAAAACAAATACAGGAAAAAAATCCACGCAGTACATCAAAAACACATACTGAAAAAAAACTCGCACCACACCAAAAAAACACACTAAGAAAAATACATACTGCACCAAAAACACACATTAAAAATAAAATACGCACAACATCTAAAACACACATTGAATAACACAACAAATACACTGGAAACCACGCACTGGAAAAAAAAATTACGCAGTACATCAAAACCACACTGACAAAAAACACGCACTACACACCGTAAACACTCACTTATTAACAAAACACACAACACCAAAAACACAAAATGAATAATAAAACACGCACTACATCAAAAACATACACTGAATTACACAATAATTACAATACAAAATAAACACATGAAAAAAAACCACGCAGTAAACAAAAAACTCATACTTCAAAAAACCGCGCACTACACCAAAAAACACATTGAGTATAATCCACTACACCGGGAAACACACACTGGAAATTGAGTGTACATCTTTTGTATATGAGTGTGCGTTTTTAATGTAGTCTGTGTATTACACAAGAAGTACACTGAATTTCCTGTGTGTGTTTCACGGTGTAGTGAATTTTATTCAATGTGTGTTTTGATGTAGTGCGCGTTTTTTTGAAGTGCGTGTTTTTGGTGTTGTGTGCGGTTTTTTTTCGCTTTGAATTACTCAAGAACTACGGTGGAAAACAAATACTGGAAAAAAATCCACGCAGTACATAAAAAACACATACTGAAAAAAATCACGCACCACACCAAAAAAACACACTACAAAAATACATACTGCACAAAAAACACACATTAAAAATAAAATACGCACAACATCTAAAACACACATTTAATTACACAACAAATACACTGGAAAACACTCACTAGAAAATAAAAACACGCGGTACATCAAAACCACACTGACAAAAAACACGCAGCACTACACACCGTAAACACTCACTTAGAAACAAAACAAACTACACCAAAAACACACAATGAAAAATAAAACACGCACTACATCGAAAACATACACTTAATTACACAATAATTACAATACAAAATAAACACCCGAAAAAACACCACACACTAAACCAAAAACTCGTACTTCAAAAAAACACGCACTACACCAAAAAACACATTGAATAAAATGCAAAACAACGTGAAACACACACTGGAAATTGAGTGTACTTCTTTTCTAATTGAGTGTGCGTTTTATATGTAGTCTGTGTTTTACACAAGAAGTACACTGAATTTCCAGTGCGTGTTTCACGGTGTAGTGAATTTTATTCAATGTGTGTTTTGGTGTAGTGCGAATTTTTTTGAAGTGCGTGTTTTTTGTGTTGTGTGCGGTTTTTTTTCTCTTTGAATTACTCAAGAACTACAGTGGAAAACAAATACTGGAAAAAAATCCACGCAATACATCAAAAACACATACTGAAAAAAACAAGCACCACACCAAAAACACACACTGGAAAAAATACATACTGCACCAAAAACACACATTTAAAATAAAATACGCACAGCATCTAAAACATGCATTGAATTACACAAAAAAAAAACACTGGAAAACACGCAGTGGAAAAAAAATCACGCGGTACATCGAAACCACATTGACAAAAAACACGCACTACACACCGTAAACACTCACTTATAAAAAAAAACAATACACCAAAAACACACAATGAAAAATAAAACAAGCACTACATCGAAAACATACACTGAATTACACACAAATTACAATACAAAATAAATACCCGAAAAAAAACCACGCACTAAACCAAAAACTCATACTTCAAAAAAACACGCACTACACCAAAAAACACATTGAATAAAATGCACAACAACGTGAAACACACACTGGAAATTGAGTGTACTTCTTTTGTAATTGAGTGTGCGTTTTTGATGTAGTCTGTGTATTACACAAGAAGTATACTGAATTTCCAGTGCGTGTTTCACGGTGTAATGAATTTTATTCAATGTGTGTTTTGGTGTAGTGCATGTTTTTGTTAGTGCGTGTTTTTGGTGTAGTGTGCGGTTTATTTTCGCTTTGAATTACTCAAGAACTACAGTGGAAAACAAATACTGGAAAAAAATCCACGCAGTACATCAAAAACACATACTGAGAAAAAACACGCACTACACCAAAAACACACACTAAAGAAAATACATATTGCACCAAAAACATACATTAAAAATAAAATACGCACAACATCTAAAACGCACATTGAATTACACAACAAATACACTGGAAAACACGCACAGGAAAAAAAATCACGCAGTACATCAAAACCACACTGACAAAAAACACGCACTACACACCGTAAACACTCACTTATAAACAAAACACACAACACCAAAAACACAAAATGAAAAATAAAACACGCACTACATCGAAAACATACACTGAATTACACAATAATTACAATACAAAATAAACACCCGAAAAAAAACCACGCACTAAACCAAAAACTCATACTTAAAAAAAACGCGCACTAAACCAAAAAACACATTGAATAAAATCCACTACACCGTGAAACACACACTGGAAATTGAGTGTACTTCTTTTGTGTATGAGTGTGCGTTTTTAATGTATTCTGTGTTTTACACAAGAAGTACACTGAATTTCCAGTGTGTGTTTCACGGTGTAGTGAATTTTATTCAATGTGTGTTTTGATGTAGTGCGTGTTTTTTTGAAGTGCGTGGTTTTTGTGTAGTGTGCGGTTTTTTTTTCGCTTTGAATTACTCAAGAACTACGGTGGAAAACAAATACTGGAAAAAAATCCACGCAGTACATAAAAAACACATATTGAAAAGAAACACGCAGCACACCAAAAAAACACACTAAAAAAAATACATACTGCACCAAAAACACACATTAAAAATAAGTTACGCACAACATCTAAAACACATATTGAATTACACAACAAATACACTGGAAAACACTCACTAGAAAATAAAAACACGCAGTACATCTAAACCAAACTGCCAAAAAACACGCAGCATTTCACACCGTAAACACTCACTTAGAAACAAAACAAACTACACCAAAAACACACAATGAAAAATAAAACACGCACTACATCGAAAACATACACTGAATTTGTAACACCCCGCATTTTCGGTAAAATAATATTATGTTATTTTACCACCTTTATGTGAATAATTGCGAAATTAGAATTTATAATAATTCTTGCATGGTTAGTATTTAGGTGAATTAGGTAATTATGTGAATTATGTGATTATGTGAATTATGTGATTAGGTGAAATATGTGATTATGTGAATTATGTGAATTATGTGCTTAGGAAATATTTCGAGATATTATTTCGAAATAAATTATTTTCATGAATTAAGATTTTATTCTTGCATGTGATTTTTTAAATGAGCATTTCATACACAAAATTTTAGAAAATAAATTTCCCCATGCATTTTTGGATTTTTAAAATTAATGTCGAAAATTAGAAAATGCTCCCCACATTTTCTTGAATTTTCGGACATCACTCACACACACACACATGATTTTTAAAATTTCATATTAATTAGTATAAGACATGCATTGGTGTGGTTGTACCTTGAGCATAGAAAGAAATACCCAAAAGCTAGCCCCCTACCCTCTAGTCTAGGCTTGCTTTTCCACTCCCACACACCACTTTAAGGCCAAAAGTCTTTCTTTCTTCTTCTCCTTCCCCTTCATTTCGGCAGCCACCACCACCACCATAGCCACCACCTTCTCAAAGCTTGAACCACCCAAGAACCACCACCATCTCAACTTTCGAAAATTTGCAAAATCACCCCTACAAAAAAATGTATTTTCCTTTCTTCTCCATTGGCTTTGAAGTCTCCAAAAACTCTATAAATACCACTCATGCCCAAGATCAAAACTCACTCTCAAACTCCACTCTTACAATACTTAAGTTCAAAGTCTCCTTCTATTTCAACAAGAGGAGAATTTTCGGCCAAGCTTAGGAGTAAGCTTCTCCTCCCTCTTCTTTCTTCTTCTTTCCCGAAAGAGCAAAGCTCTTCATCCTCCTCTTTCTTTTGTTTTCTTCTTATTTTCTTAATCTAACTCTTAATCTCTTCTTGTATTAGAGAGAAAAGAGCTAACAAGCCCTTCCCCTAAAGAGTATAGGTGAGAATTCTTGAATTCTTGCTCAAACCTACAACACCACTAGTATTTTCGGTTTTTATGTGTTTTTATGTGTTTTTATTGTTGATTCTTGCATATTATGTGATTATGAGTTTTAGATGATGATTGCATGTTAGTATTTTGAAAAGATAGCTTTATTCTTGAAAATTTATGATTTTTCGAAACAATTGGGGAAAAATGTTTTAAATGGCTTATTTTGCTTAATTAGTACTTTGCATGTGTTGATCTAGTGTTTGATTGTTGATTTTTGAAAAGAAAATGAATTTTTGGCCTAGCCATGAAACTTTCGGATTTTTGGGGAAAAATGTTTTAAAAGGCTTATTTGGTTTAATTAGTGTCTTGCATGTGTTAATCTAGTGTTTGATTGTTGATTTTTGAAAAGAAAATGAATTTTTGACTTGACTAAAGAACTTTCGATTTTTTGAGGTAAAATGGTTTATTTGGTTTGATTGTTACTTTGTATGTGTTGATCTTGTGATTGATTGTTGTTTTAAGGTCTTGCATGTTAAGATTGGAGATTAATTGTTGATCTAAGGTCTTGCATGTTAAGATCTAGTGATTAATGGTTGATCTAAAGTCTTGCATGTTAAGATCTAGTGTTTTCTATGAAAAATGGTTTAAGAACTAAGAGTTGTGCTAATTTGATTTAAAATACTCTTGCATGTGAAGATCTAGTGTATTTGCTTGAATAAAAGTGAAGATGAAAGTCTTGAATTTTATTCTTGTAAAATACTAGATCTAGTGAACTTTGTTGTTAGATTGTTTTTGCATGTTAAGGTTTCGGTTATTTCTATGTTTTTATGGCTAAATGATTTTGTGAAGCTTTATGTGTATTTTCTATGTGCTCCTATGTGCTCTTGCTTGCTTATGTGAATCATTGGGTGTAAGGATGAGAGAAGGGTAAGTAGAAAGGGTGCATGGGTGGGTGCATTAGTGTCATGAATTTTTAAAAGATAAAAACTATGTTGGAAAGTCTTTCGAGGTTACGGTAAATTTCTCGGGTACGGCGAGCCTGGTACCGTAGGGCCTAGGGGTGGTTTGATCCCACGTAGTTAGTCATGGTTCGAATTACATGGGGTTATTTATCCGTAACTTAGATTGACTCTTCCGAGGGATTCCCGACAATTTTTCATGTCATGCATGTGCATTTCGGTGTTGTTGATATAGGTGGGAAAATCTCACTCTATGGTCTTGGGACCGTAGGGTTATAAAGGTGGGAAACTCCTTCTATATTCTTCAATACGCGTCATGGCATAGGGTTATAAAGGTGGGATATTCTCACTCTATGGTCTTGGGATCATAGGGTTATAAAGGTGGGAATTATCTCACTCTATGCGTGGTGACAATTATGTGAATGAAGATCGCCGACGAAAAAGGGAAGTATATGATTGTTTTACTTCATGTTGTATGTTCATGTATAAGATATATGTATGTATATATATATATAGATATATGTATGCTCTATGTGCTATGTGTATTCGATATTACTTCAAGATTCTCATTGAGTCCTCAAAGACTCATATAGGTGTTGTATGTTTGTAGGTATACCCGATTTAGGGCCCGAGGAGTGAAGTTGGGAATCGAGCTCGAGAATCGGAAGGGGATCGTATGGAGGGGTTGTGGATAGTGTTGGCTCTTAATTTGGTTATGTGGTTCTATTTGTATAATATGCTTGTTAAAACGTTTGATACGGTTTTAGGTATTTTCTACCGATCGCTTCCTCCGATCGGTGGAAATTATTAAAAGACGATATGTGTAATAGTAATTAGGGTTACCCTATTTTGGATAATTAATCGGTAATCCGTAGCCTTTTGTAAGCGAAAGCAAATTTTCACTATTTATATGTATGCATGCTTTCGGCTATTAGTTTCTTCGTATTTTACCTCCATGTTCTAAAATCGTTTTCATATAGGTGTTCTGCTTAGAAAATTATGAGATTTTAGGAGTCTTTGCATCTCTCTGTTCTCATCATATTGATAGGTCTTTTGCATGTTTTGGGTAAGTATTTATTTAGTTATGATTTGTTTCTCATTGCTGCATCGAAACAGGGTCATTCGGGTGTTTTCTGGTATAACTGGAGTTTTACTCACTCAAATGCTTTGTTTCCAATTGGAAAATGTTTTAAACTTACCTTTCTGCCTTGGGGTAAAATTTGGTAGTTTTTGGGTCAGTGAGGAATTTATTATGAATTTTCAAATCTCCCTCCCTTGTTCTGGATTTTTAAACTGAGTGACTGTGCCATTTTATTTATTTCTCCCAAATGGCCATGCATCTTTCAAAACTGTTTTAACTGAGTGATTTAGACCCGTGTTAGGTGGTATGGTGAAATTTTGGGATTATTTGCATGAGTAGTTTAAGAGGAAATAAATTTTAAAGCTTCTGCATTGAATCTGTCCGCATTTGCATTAAGTTCATTATGTCTAGTTAGTTTCTAGTCTTGCATGTAGTATGCTTTTGTGTTATATAGTTTATTAGGGTTTAGCAAGCTGTGCCCTCTCTCCCTCTGATTTAAAAAGAAAAAATTTTACGTAAATTTTATATCCACAAAAATCATGTTTTCAAAAGTCTTCCGCTGAGATTACATATAATAAGGGTAATCGAGAGAGGGGTGTCACAGCAGACGTGGTATCAGAGCAGCGATCCCGGAAACCCCCATACGACCTAAAGATCTTCACGATTCTCAAAGCACGACTCCAACTGAACACTCGGGCAGGTATATGTTTTATGTGAATTTTATGGCTAATGTGAATTGTTTGTATATGTTTAAGTATTAAAATGTCTGGAGCAAGAACTCGAGCTCAAAATGCCGCTAACGATCCTCACAATCAATCTCGTACCATCCAAGACCTCACCGCCCTCGTCCGAGAACAAAATGAACAAATCAACCGCCTTGTTAACCTTCAAAACCAAAACCCTCATCCTCCTCCTCCTCCCCAACCTAGAAATACAGCCCCACAAGCCACCTACGAGCGATTCTTGAAAATGCATCCTACCGAATTCCACGGCGGCCCTAGTCCAACTGTTGCCGAAGAATTGATCAAATCCCTCGAGGTTATTTTCGAGTACATGGTGATGAACGATGGCGACCGAATCCATTGTGCACTATTCTTGTTGAAAAACGAAGCCCGAAATTGGTGGGAAGGCGCAAAGAGTGGAATCGATCTAGCAAATACCACTTGGGAAGCCTTCAAAGTTCTTTTCTTCGAAAAGTACTTTTCCAAGAATGTTCGAGCACAAAAGCTTAAGGAGTTTCTCGAGCTCAAACAAGGAAACCTAACCGTTGCCGAATTCACACGCCGTTTCGAGCAAGGAAGCCTCTACGCACCTTTCATATCCAAGGACGACACCGAAAAGATGAATCACTACCTAAGAGGCCTCAACCCGATCATCAAGCGAGACGTTCGACTAACCTCTGCCTCTACTTTCCGCGGAGTAGTGGACAAAGCCTTGGAAGCCGAACAAGACGAAATGGAAATACGACAATGGAGACCTCCTCACGATGCCTCTTCTCGACCATGGAAGAAGCCGAACCTCAACAACGCCAAAGGAAAGCAACCGATCAACCGAGCAACCGTGACCCCGAGCAACAAACCCTTTTGCCCCAAATGCAATCGAGCGCACTCAGGCGAATGTATTGCCGGAACCGACCACTGTTTTCGATGCAAGAAGCCCGGACACGTGGTCCGAGACTGCCCTATCGCCCCGAGGCAAGTGCCGGGACGAGTATTCGCCATGACAACAGACCAAGCCGAAGCTGACCCGTCAATGATCGCAGGTACCGTTAGTGTGTATAATAATTCCGTGTATGCCCTCATCGACTCCGGATCAACTCACTCATTCATCTCAAGTACCCTCGTTGCCGAACTCCGCCTAGTCCGTAGTCAAGCCGATGCCTTGTTTAGCATACTTATTCCTTCCGGTGATGAACTTAAATCCAATTTCATCATCAAAGATTGCCCTATCCAGATTCATAGCCAAACCCTAGCCTCCGATCTGATCATCCTACCCATTAAACATTTCGAAATAATCCTCGGAATGGATTGGTTATCAAAATTCGACGCCCAAATCAATTGCGCTCACAAAACCGTTCGTTTCTCCTTACCGAATGGAAGTTCTCTCGAATTCCGAAGCTCGTACAATCCGTCGATTCCTATCATTTCCGCCATCAAAGCGAGCAAACTTATTCAAAAAGGACATCTATGTCATTTGGTCGACATAGTGGAAACTCTCAACGAAGATAAAACCGACATTTCCAAAGTGCCAACCGTTTGCGATTTTCCCGATGTCTTTCCCGAAGATCTCCCCGGTCTTCCGCCCGATCGTGAAATCGAATTCGAAATTAATTTGATTCCCGGTTCCGCTCCTATCTCGAAGGCACCTTATCGCATGGCGCCGTTAGAGCTAAAGGAACTCAAAGACCAAATTCAAGATCTTATCGACAAGAAGTTCATCCGCCCTAGTTTTTCCCCATGGGGTGCTCCGGTACTCTTCGTGAAAAAGAAAGACGGAACTCTCCGGATGTGTATCGACTACCGAGAACTCAACAAGGTCACCATCAAAAACAAGTATCCATTGCCACGAATTGACGACCTTTTCGATCAACTTCAAGGCTCCACGGTCTATTCCAAAATCGACCTTCGTTCCGGATATCATCAATTGAAGATCAAGAAGGAAGATATTCCGAAAACCGCGTTTCGGACTCGCTACGGCCATTACGAATTTGTAGTGATGTCGTTTGGTCTAACCAACGCCCCAGCCGCTTTCATGGATCTCATGAATCGAGTCTTCCGCAAATATCTCGATCAATTTGTGATCGTATTCATCGACGATATCTTGGTGTATTCAAGAAATGATGAAGAACATCGAAATCAGTTGGAAATGGTGCTCCAAACCCTCCGAGAGAACCAACTCTATGCGAAGTTTTCCAAATGTGAGTTTTGGTTAAGACAAGTCCACTTTCTTGGTCACGTAATTTCCAAGGAAGGCATAGCCGTCGATCCAAGCAAAATTGAAGCCGTTTGTAATTGGTCAATTCCTCGTAATGTCGGAGAAATCCGAAGTTTCCTCGGCCTCGCAGGCTACTACCGACGGTTCGTTCCGAACTTTTCCAAGATAGCCGCTCCACTCTCTCGTTTGACCCGAAAAGAAGTCAAGTATCAATGGACTCCCGAATGCGAGTCTAGTTTCCAAGAACTCAAGAAGCGATTAACCTCGGCACCAATCCTCGCTCTACCGGATAAAACCGGAAATTATGTGGTCTATAGTGACGCCTCCAAGCACGGGCTCGGAGCCGTCATAATGCAAAACGGGAATGTAATTGCCTACGCCTCTAGACAATTGAAGGACTACGAGAAGAATTACCCGACGCACGACTTAGAACTCGCGGCAGTCGTGTTCGCCCTCAAAATTTGGAGACATTACCTTTACGGCGAAAAATGTTCGATCTTCACCGACCACAAAAGCCTCAAGTACTTCTTTACTCAAAAAGAGCTCAATATGAGGCAAAGAAGATGGCTTGAATTAGTCAAGGACTATGATTGCGAAATCCTTTACCATCCCGGTAAAGCCAACGTTGTCGCCGACGCTCTTAGCCGAAAATCCATGTCCGCCTTGATCATTAAACCGCCGCTCGAATCAACTATCAAGTCCGCTCAAGACCATGATGATCAACTTGTCAAAATCCGAGAAGGCTTAGCAACCGGTCAAAATCCAAATTTCTCAATGACCGACGGCAACATCTTGAAATTTCAAGGGAGAATTTGCATTCCGGCGAACAAAGAGATAAAGGGATTAATTCTCGACGAAGCTCACAAAACGCCCTACTCTTGCCATCCGGGTGAAACCAAAATGTATCAAGACTTGAAGAAGTTGTACTGGTGGCCAGGCATGAAGAAGGATATAGCCAAATACGTATCCGAATGCCTAATTTGTCAACAAATCAAAACCGAACACCAAAGGCCCGGTGGACTTCTACAATCCAACCTTATTCCCGAATGGAAATGGGAAAGAGTAACGATGGACTTTGTTCGAGGTTTCCCAAAGACTCTTAAAGGATCCGATTCAATATGGGTGATAGTCGATCGCCTAACTAAGTCCGCACATTTCTTACCGGTCAAGACCACTTTTAGTCTCGAAAAGCTAGCCGAGCTCTATATCGGAGAAATCATCCGACTCCATGGCGTTCCGATATCAATCATCTCCGACCGAGATCCCCGATTCACTTCCAAATTTTGGAAAAGATTGCAAGAAACGATGGGAACCCGTCTAGCCTTTAGCACGGCATACCATCCCCAAACCGACGGACAATCGGAAAGAACAATCAAGACCCTTGAAGACATGCTTCGGGCATGTATACTAGATTTTGGTGGAAATTGGGAAAGCCGTCTACCTCTCATCGAATTCTCGTACAACAATAGCTTCCAATCTTCGATCGGAATGGCACCTTACGAAGCCTTGTACGGAAGAAAATGCCGTTCTCCAATCCATTGGGACGAAGTAGGAGAGCGAAGCTTATTAGGACCCGAGCTAGTCCAACACACCGTCGACATAGTCAAGAATATCCGAGAGAAAATGAGAACCGCCCAAGATCGCCAACAAAAGTACGCAAATAAAAGAAGGCGAGATTTGGAATTCCAAGCCGGTGATCACGTATTCTTGAAAGTCGCTCCACTCAAAGGAATCATGCGATTCGGAAAACGAGGAAAGTTAAGCCCTCGATTCATTGGACCCTTCGAAATACTCGACCGAATTGGTGGCCAAGCCTATCGCCTAGCCCTACCGCCTCAACTATCCAAGATCCACAACGTCTTTCACGTCTCCATGCTCCGAAAATATATTCCCAACCCTAACCACATCCTTGACACCGAACCCCTTGATTTATCCCCGAACCTATCCTTTACCGAAGAACCCTCCCAAATATTAGACCGAAAAGTTAGGAAACTCCGAAACAAAGAAATTCGCCTAGCCAAAATCCTTTGGAAAAACCATTCTCCGGATGAGTCAACGTGGGAACTTGAGGATGAGATTGTGAGTCGTTATCCGGAACTAATCGAAAAAGGTACAAATTTTGGGGACAAAATTTTTTTTAAGGGGGGAAGATTGTAACACCCCGCATTTTCGGTAAAATAATATTATGTTATTTTACCACCTTTATGTGAATAATTGCGAAATTAGAATTTATAATAATTCTTGCATGGTTAGTATTTAGGTGAATTAGGTAATTATGTGAATTATGTGATTATGTGAATTATGTGATTAGGTGAAATATGTGATTATGTGAATTATGTGAATTATGTGCTTAGGAAATATTTCGAGATATTATTTCGAAATAAATTATTTTCATGAATTAAGATTTTATTCTTGCATGTGATTTTTTAAATGAGCATTTCATACACAAAATTTTAGAAAATAAATTTCCCCATGCATTTTTGGATTTTTAAAATTAATGTCGAAAATTAGAAAATGCTCCCCACATTTTCTTGAATTTTCGGACATCACTCACACACACACACATGATTTTTAAAATTTCATATTAATTAGTATAAGACATGCATTGGTGTGGTTGTACCTTGAGCATAGAAAGAAATACCCAAAAGCTAGCCCCCTACCCTCTAGTCTAGGCTTGCTTTTCCACTCCCACACACCACTTTAAGGCCAAAAGTCTTTCTTTCTTCTTCTCCTTCCCCTTCATTTCGGCAGCCACCACCACCACCATAGCCACCACCTTCTCAAAGCTTGAACCACCCAAGAACCACCACCATCTCAACTTTCGAAAATTTGCAAAATCACCCCTACAAAAAAATGTATTTTCCTTTCTTCTCCATTGGCTTTGAAGTCTCCAAAAACTCTATAAATACCACTCATGCCCAAGATCAAAACTCACTCTCAAACTCCACTCTTACAATACTTAAGTTCAAAGTCTCCTTCTATTTCAACAAGAGGAGAATTTTCGGCCAAGCTTAGGAGTAAGCTTCTCCTCCCTCTTCTTTCTTCTTCTTTCCCGAAAGAGCAAAGCTCTTCATCCTCCTCTTTCTTTTGTTTTCTTCTTATTTTCTTAATCTAACTCTTAATCTCTTCTTGTATTAGAGAGAAAAGAGCTAACAAGCCCTTCCCCTAAAGAGTATAGGTGAGAATTCTTGAATTCTTGCTCAAACCTACAACACCACTAGTATTTTCGGTTTTTATGTGTTTTTATGTGTTTTTATTGTTGATTCTTGCATATTATGTGATTATGAGTTTTAGATGATGATTGCATGTTAGTATTTTGAAAAGATAGCTTTATTCTTGAAAATTTATGATTTTTCGAAACAATTGGGGAAAAATGTTTTAAATGGCTTATTTTGCTTAATTAGTACTTTGCATGTGTTGATCTAGTGTTTGATTGTTGATTTTTGAAAAGAAAATGAATTTTTGGCCTAGCCATGAAACTTTCGGATTTTTGGGGAAAAATGTTTTAAAAGGCTTATTTGGTTTAATTAGTGTCTTGCATGTGTTAATCTAGTGTTTGATTGTTGATTTTTGAAAAGAAAATGAATTTTTGACTTGACTAAAGAACTTTCGATTTTTTGAGGTAAAATGGTTTATTTGGTTTGATTGCTACTTTGTATGTGTTGATCTTGTGATTGATTGTTGTTTTAAGGTCTTGCATGTTAAGATTGGAGATTAATTGTTGATCTAAGGTCTTGCATGTTAAGATCTAGTGATTAATGGTTGATCTAAAGTCTTGCATGTTAAGATCTAGTGTTTTCTATGAAAAATGGTTTAAGAACTAAGAGTTGTGCTAATTTGATTTAAAATACTCTTGCATGTGAAGATCTAGTGTATTTGCTTGAATAAAAGTGAAGATGAAAGTCTTGAATTTTATTCTTGTAAAATACTAGATCTAGTGAACTTTGTTGTTAGATTGTTTTTGCATGTTAAGGTTTCGGTTATTTCTATGTTTTTATGGCTAAATGATTTTGTGAAGCTTTATGTGTATTTTCTATGTGCTCCTATGTGCTCTTGCTTGCTTATGTGAATCATTGGGTGTAAGGATGAGAGAAGGGTAAGTAGAAAGGGTGCATGGGTGGGTGCATTAGTGTCATGAATTTTTAAAAGATAAAAACTATGTTGGAAAGTCTTTCGAGGTTACGGTAAATTTCTCGGGTACGGCGAGCCTGGTACCGTAGGGCCTAGGGGTGGTTTGATCCCACGTAGTTAGTCATGGTTCGAATTACATGGGGTTATTTATCCGTAACTTAGATTGACTCTTCCGAGGGATTCCCGACAATTTTTCATGTCATGCATGTGCATTTCGGTGTTGTTGATATAGGTGGGAAAATCTCACTCTATGGTCTTGGGACCGTAGGGTTATAAAGGTGGGAAACTCCTTCTATATTCTTCAATACGCGTCATGGCATAGGGTTATAAAGGTGGGATATTCTCACTCTATGGTCTTGGGATCATAGGGTTATAAAGGTGGGAATTATCTCACTCTATGCGTGGTGACAATTATGTGAATGAAGATCGCCGACGAAAAAGGGAAGTATATGATTGTTTTACTTCATGTTGTATGTTCATGTATAAGATATATGTATGTATATATATATATAGATATATGTATGCTCTATGTGCTATGTGTATTCGATATTACTTCAAGATTCTCATTGAGTCCTCAAAGACTCATATAGGTGTTGTATGTTTGTAGGTATACCCGATTTAGGGCCCGAGGAGTGAAGTTGGGAATCGAGCTCGAGAATCGGAAGGGGATCGTATGGAGGGGTTGTGGATAGTGTTGGCTCTTAATTTGGTTATGTGGTTCTATTTGTATAATATGCTTGTTAAAACGTTTGATACGGTTTTAGGTATTTTCTACCGATCGCTTCCTCCGATCGGTGGAAATTATTAAAAGACGATATGTGTAATAGTAATTAGGGTTACCCTATTTTGGATAATTAATCGGTAATCCGTAGCCTTTTGTAAGCGAAAGCAAATTTTCACTATTTATATGTATGCATGCTTTCGGCTATTAGTTTCTTCGTATTTTACCTCCATGTTCTAAAATCGTTTTCATATAGGTGTTCTGCTTAGAAAATTATGAGATTTTAGGAGTCTTTGCATCTCTCTGTTCTCATCATATTGATAGGTCTTTTGCATGTTTTGGGTAAGTATTTATTTAGTTATGATTTGTTTCTCATTGCTGCATCGAAACAGGGTCATTCGGGTGTTTTCTGGTATAACTGGAGTTTTACTCACTCAAATGCTTTGTTTCCAATTGGAAAATGTTTTAAACTTACCTTTCTGCCTTGGGGTAAAATTTGGTAGTTTTTGGGTCAGTGAGGAATTTATTATGAATTTTCAAATCTCCCTCCCTTGTTCTGGATTTTTAAACTGAGTGACTGTGCCATTTTATTTATTTCTCCCAAATGGCCATGCATCTTTCAAAACTGTTTTAACTGAGTGATCTAGACCCGTGTTAGGTGGTATGGTGAAATTTTGGGATTATTTGCATGAGTAGTTTAAGAGGAAATAAATTTTAAAGCTTCTGCATTGAATCTGTCCGCATTTGCATTAAGTTCATTATGTCTAGTTAGTTTCTAGTCTTGCATGTAGTATGCTTTTGTGTTATATAGTTTATTAGGGTTTAGCAAGCTGTGCCCTCTCTCCCTCTGATTTAAAAAGAAAAAATTTTACGTAAATTTTATATCCACAAAAATCATGTTTTCAAAAGTCTTCCGCTGAGATTACATATAATAAGGGTAATCGAGAGAGGGGTGTCACAGCAGACGTGGTATCAGAGCAGCGATCCCGGAAACCCCCATACGACCTAAAGATCTTCACGATTCTCAAAGCACGACTCCAACTGAACACTCGGGCAGGTATATGTTTTATGTGAATTTTATGGCTAATGTGAATTGTTTGTATATGTTTAAGTATTAAAATGTCTGGAGCAAGAACTCGAGCTCAAAATGCCGCTAACGATCCTCACAATCAATCTCGTACCATCCAAGACCTCACCGCCCTCGTCCGAGAACAAAATGAACAAATCAACCGCCTTGTTAACCTTCAAAACCAAAACCCTCATCCTCCTCCTCCTCCTCCCCAACCTAGAAATACAGCCCCACAAGCCACCTACGAGCGATTCTTGAAAATGCATCCTACCGAATTCCACGGCGGCCCTAGTCCAACTGTTGCCGAAGAATGGATCAAATCCCTCGAGGTTATTTTCGAGTACATGGTGATGAACGACGGCGACCGAATCCATTGTGCACTATTCTTGTTGAAAAACGAAGCCCGAAATTGGTGGGAAGGCGCAAAGAGTGGAATCGATCTAGCAAATACCACTTGGGAAGCCTTCAAAGTTCTTTTCTTCGAAAAGTACTTTTCCAAGAATGTTCGAGCACAAAAGCTTAAGGAGTTTCTCGAGCTCAAACAAGGAAACCTAACCGTTGCCGAATTCACACGCCGTTTCGAGCAAGGAAGCCTCTACGCACCTTTCATATCCAAGGACGACACCGAAAAGATGAATCACTACCTAAGAGGCCTCAACCCGATCATCAAGCGAGACGTTCGACTAACCTCTGCCTCTACTTTCCGCGGAGTAGTGGACAAAGCCTTGGAAGCCGAACAAGACGAAATGGAAATACGACAATGGAGACCTCCTCACGATGCCTCTTCTCGACCATGGAAGAAGCCGAACCTCAACAACGCCAAAGGAAAGCAACCGATCAACCGAGCAACCGTGACCCCGAGCAACAAACCCTTTTGCCCCAAATGCAATCGAGCGCACTCAGGCGAATGTATTGCCGGAACCGACCACTGTTTTCGATGCAAGAAGCCCGGACACGTGGTCCGAGACTGCCCTATCGCCCCGAGGCAAGTGCCGGGACGAGTATTCGCCATGACAAGAGACCAAGCCGAAGCTGACCCGTCAATGATCGCAGGTACCGTTAGTGTGTATAATAATTCCGTGTATGCCCTCATCGACTCCGGATCAACTCACTCATTCATCTCAAGTACCCTCGTTGCCGAACTCCGCCTAGTCCGTAGTCAAGCCGATGCCTTGTTTAACATACTTATTCCTTCCGGTGATGAACTTAAATCCAATTTCATCATCAAAGATTGCCCTATCCAGATTCATAGCCAAACCCTAGCCTCCGATCTGATCATCCTACCCATTAAACATTTCGAAATAATCCTCGGAATGGATTGGTTATCAAAATTCGACGCCCAAATCAATTGCGCTCACAAAACCGTTCGTTTCTCCTTACCGAATGGAAGTTCTCTCGAATTCCGAAGCTCGTACAATCCGTCGATTCCTATCATTTCCGCCATCAAAGCGAGCAAACTTATTCAAAAAGGACATTTATGTCATTTGGTCGACATAGTGGAAACTCTCAACGAAGATAAAACCGACATTTCCAAAGTGCCAACCGTTTGCGATTTTCCCGATGTCTTTCCCGAAGATCTCCCCGGTCTTCCGCCCGATCGTGAAATCGAATTCGAAATTAATTTGATTCCCGGTTCCGCTCCTATCTCGAAGGCACCTTATCGCATGGCGCCGTTAGAGCTAAAGGAACTCAAAGACCAAATTCAAGATCTTATCGACAAGAAGTTCATCCGCCCTAGTTTTTCCCCATGGGGTGCTCCGGTACTCTTCGTGAAAAAGAAAGACGGAACTCTCCGGATGTGTATCGACTACCGAGAACTCAACAAGGTCACCATCAAAAACAAGTATCCATTGCCACGAATTGACGACCTTTTCGATCAACTTCAAGGCTCCACGGTCTATTCCAAAATCGACCTTCGTTCCGGATATCATCAATTGAAGATCAAGAAGGAAGATATTCCGAAAACCGCGTTTCGGACTCGCTACGGCCATTACGAATTTGTAGTGATGTCGTTTGGTCTAACCAACGCCCCAGCCGCTTTCATGGATCTCATGAATCGAGTCTTCCGCAAATATCTCGATCAATTTGTGATCGTATTCATCGACGATATCTTGGTGTATTCAAGAAATGATGAAGAACATCGAAATCAGTTGGAAATGGTGCTCCAAACCCTCCGAGAGAACCAACTCTATGCGAAGTTTTCCAAATGTGAGTTTTGGTTAAGACAAGTCCACTTTCTTGGTCACGTAATTTCCAAGGAAGGCATAGCCGTCGATCCAAGCAAAATTGAAGCCGTTTGTAATTGGTCAATTCCTCGTAATGTCGGAGAAATCCGAAGTTTCCTCGGCCTCGCAGGCTACTACCGACGGTTCGTTCCGAACTTTTCCAAGATAGCCGCTCCACTCTCTCGTTTGACCCGAAAAGAAGTCAAGTATCAATGGACTCCCGAATGCGAGTCTAGTTTCCAAGAACTCAAGAAGCGATTAACCTCGGCACCAATCCTCGCTCTACCGGATAAAACCGGAAATTATGTGGTCTATAGTGACGCCTCCAAGCACGGGCTCGGAGCCGTCCTAATGCAAAACGGGAATGTAATTGCCTACGCCTCTAGACAATTGAAGGACTACGAGAAGAATTACCCGACGCACGACTTAGAACTCGCGGCAGTCGTGTTCGCCCTCAAAATTTGGAGACATTACCTTTACGGCGAAAAATGTTCGATCTTCACCGACCACAAAAGCCTCAAGTACTTCTTTACTCAAAAAGAGCTCAATATGAGGCAAAGAAGATGGCTTGAATTAGTCAAGGACTATGATTGCGAAATCCTTTACCATCCCGGTAAAGCCAACGTTGTCGCCGACGCTCTTAGCCGAAAATCCATGTCCGCCTTGATCATTAAACCGCCGCTCGAATCAACTATCAAGTCCGCTCAAGACCATGATGATCAACTTGTCAAAATCCGAGAAGGCTTAGCAACCGGTCAAAATCCAAATTTCTCAATGACCGACGGCAACATCTTGAAATTTCAAGGGAGAATTTGCATTCCGGCGAACAAAGAGATAAAGGGATTAATTCTCGACGAAGCTCACAAAACGCCCTACTCTTGCCATCCGGGTGAAACCAAAATGTATCAAGACTTGAAGAAGTTGTACTGGTGGCCAGGCATGAAGAAGGATATAGCCAAATACGTATCCGAATGCCTAATTTGTCAACAAATCAAAACCGAACACCAAAGGCCCGGTGGACTTCTACAATCCAACCTTATTCCCGAATGGAAATGGGAAAGAGTAACGATGGACTTTGTTCGAGGTTTCCCAAAGACTCTTAAAGGATCCGATTCAATATGGGTGATAGTCGATCGCCTAACTAAGTCCGCACATTTCTTACCGGTCAAGACCACTTTTAGTCTCGAAAAGCTAGCCGAGCTCTATATCGGAGAAATCATCCGACTCCATGGCGTTCCGATATCAATCATCTCCGACCGAGATCCCCGATTCACTTCCAAATTTTGGAAAAGATTGCAAGAAACGATGGGAACCCGTCTAGCCTTTAGCACGGCATACCATCCCCAAACCGACGGACAATCGGAAAGAACAATCAAGACCCTTGAAGACATGCTTCGGGCATGTATACTAGATTTTGGTGGAAATTGGGAAAGCCGTCTACCTCTCATCGAATTCTCGTACAACAATAGCTTCCAATCTTCGATCGGAATGGCACCTTACGAAGCCTTGTACGGAAGAAAATGCCGTTCTCCAATCCATTGGGACGAAGTAGGAGAGCGAAGCTTATTAGGACCCGAGCTAGTCCAACACACCGTCGACATAGTCAAGAATATCCGAGAGAAAATGAGAACCGCCCAAGATCGCCAACAAAAGTACGCAAATAAAAGAAGGCGAGATTTGGAATTCCAAGCCGGTGATCACGTATTCTTGAAAGTCGCTCCACTCAAAGGAATCATGCGATTCGGAAAACGAGGAAAGTTAAGCCCTCGATTCATTGGACCCTTCGAAATACTCGACCGAATTGGTGGCCAAGCCTATCGCCTAGCCCTACCGCCTCAACTATCCAAGATCCACAACGTCTTTCACGTCTCCATGCTCCGAAAATATATTCCCAACCCTAACCACATCCTTGACACCGAACCCCTTGATTTATCCCCGAACCTATCCTTTACCGAAGAACCCTCCCAAATATTAGACCGAAAAGTTAGGAAACTCCGAAACAAAGAAATTCGCCTAGCCAAAATCCTTTGGAAAAACCATTCTCCGGATGAGTCAACGTGGGAACTTGAGGATGAGATTGTGAGTCGTTATCCGGAACTAATCGAAAAAGGTACAAATTTTGGGGACAAAATTTTTTTTAAGGGGGGAAGATTGTAACACCCCGCATTTTCGGTAAAATAATATTATGTTATTTTACCACCTTTATGTGAATAATTGCGAAATTAGAATTTATAATAATTCTTGCATGGTTAGTATTTAGGTGAATTAGGTAATTATGTGAATTATGTGATTATGTGAATTATGTGATTAGGTGAAATATGTGATTATGTGAATTATGTGAATTATGTGCTTAGGAAATATTTCGAGATATTATTTCGAAATAAATTATTTTCATGAATTAAGATTTTATTCTTGCATGTGATTTTTTAAATGAGCATTTCATACACAAAATTTTAGAAAATAAATTTCCCCATGCATTTTTGGATTTTTAAAATTAATGTCGAAAATTAGAAAATGCTCCCCACATTTTCTTGAATTTTCGGACATCACTCACACACACACACATGATTTTTAAAATTTCATATTAATTAGTATAAGACATGCATTGGTGTGGTTGTACCTTGAGCATAGAAAGAAATACCCAAAAGCTAGCCCCCTACCCTCTAGTCTAGGCTTGCTTTTCCACTCCCACACACCACTTTAAGGCCAAAAGTCTTTCTTTCTTCTTCTCCTTCCCCTTCATTTCGGCAGCCACCACCACCACCATAGCCACCACCTTCTCAAAGCTTGAACCACCCAAGAACCACCACCATCTCAACTTTCGAAAATTTGCAAAATCACCCCTACAAAAAAATGTATTTTCCTTTCTTCTCCATTGGCTTTGAAGTCTCCAAAAACTCTATAAATACCACTCATGCCCAAGATCAAAACTCACTCTCAAACTCCACTCTTACAATACTTAAGTTCAAAGTCTCCTTCTATTTCAACAAGAGGAGAATTTTCGGCCAAGCTTAGGAGTAAGCTTCTCCTCCCTCTTCTTTCTTCTTCTTTCCCGAAAGAGCAAAGCTCTTCATCCTCCTCTTTCTTTTGTTTTCTTCTTATTTTCTTAATCTAACTCTTAATCTCTTCTTGTATTAGAGAGAAAAGAGCTAACAAGCCCTTCCCCTAAAGAGTATAGGTGAGAATTCTTGAATTCTTGCTCAAACCTACAACACCACTAGTATTTTCGGTTTTTATGTGTTTTTATGTGTTTTTATTGTTGATTCTTGCATATTATGTGATTATGAGTTTTAGATGATGATTGCATGTTAGTATTTTGAAAAGATAGCTTTATTCTTGAAAATTTATGATTTTTCGAAACAATTGGGGAAAAATGTTTTAAATGGCTTATTTTGCTTAATTAGTACTTTGCATGTGTTGATCTAGTGTTTGATTGTTGATTTTTGAAAAGAAAATGAATTTTTGGCCTAGCCATGAAACTTTCGGATTTTTGGGGAAAAATGTTTTAAAAGGCTTATTTGGTTTAATTAGTGTCTTGCATGTGTTAATCTAGTGTTTGATTGTTGATTTTTGAAAAGAAAATGAATTTTTGACTTGACTAAAGAACTTTCGATTTTTTGAGGTAAAATGGTTTATTTGGTTTGATTGCTACTTTGTATGTGTTGATCTTGTGATTGATTGTTGTTTTAAGGTCTTGCATGTTAAGATTGGAGATTAATTGTTGATCTAAGGTCTTGCATGTTAAGATCTAGTGATTAATGGTTGATCTAAAGTCTTGCATGTTAAGATCTAGTGTTTTCTATGAAAAATGGTTTAAGAACTAAGAGTTGTGCTAATTTGATTTAAAATACTCTTGCATGTGAAGATCTAGTGTATTTGCTTGAATAAAAGTGAAGATGAAAGTCTTGAATTTTATTCTTGTAAAATACTAGATCTAGTGAACTTTGTTGTTAGATTGTTTTTGCATGTTAAGGTTTCGGTTATTTCTATGTTTTTATGGCTAAATGATTTTGTGAAGCTTTATGTGTATTTTCTATGTGCTCCTATGTGCTCTTGCTTGCTTATGTGAATCATTGGGTGTAAGGATGAGAGAAGGGTAAGTAGAAAGGGTGCATGGGTGGGTGCATTAGTGTCATGAATTTTTAAAAGATAAAAACTATGTTGGAAAGTCTTTCGAGGTTACGGTAAATTTCTCGGGTACGGCGAGCCTGGTACCGTAGGGCCTAGGGGTGGTTTGATCCCACGTAGTTAGTCATGGTTCGAATTACATGGGGTTATTTATCCGTAACTTAGATTGACTCTTCCGAGGGATTCCCGACAATTTTTCATGTCATGCATGTGCATTTCGGTGTTGTTGATATAGGTGGGAAAATCTCACTCTATGGTCTTGGGACCGTAGGGTTATAAAGGTGGGAAACTCCTTCTATATTCTTCAATACGCGTCATGGCATAGGGTTATAAAGGTGGGATATTCTCACTCTATGGTCTTGGGATCATAGGGTTATAAAGGTGGGAATTATCTCACTCTATGCGTGGTGACAATTATGTGAATGAAGATCGCCGACGAAAAAGGGAAGTATATGATTGTTTTACTTCATGTTGTATGTTCATGTATAAGATATATGTATGTATATATATATATAGATATATGTATGCTCTATGTGCTATGTGTATTCGATATTACTTCAAGATTCTCATTGAGTCCTCAAAGACTCATATAGGTGTTGTATGTTTGTAGGTATACCCGATTTAGGGCCCGAGGAGTGAAGTTGGGAATCGAGCTCGAGAATCGGAAGGGGATCGTATGGAGGGGTTGTGGATAGTGTTGGCTCTTAATTTGGTTATGTGGTTCTATTTGTATAATATGCTTGTTAAAACGTTTGATACGGTTTTAGGTATTTTCTACCGATCGCTTCCTCCGATCGGTGGAAATTATTAAAAGACGATATGTGTAATAGTAATTAGGGTTACCCTATTTTGGATAATTAATCGGTAATCCGTAGCCTTTTGTAAGCGAAAGCAAATTTTCACTATTTATATGTATGCATGCTTTCGGCTATTAGTTTCTTCGTATTTTACCTCCATGTTCTAAAATCGTTTTCATATAGGTGTTCTGCTTAGAAAATTATGAGATTTTAGGAGTCTTTGCATCTCTCTGTTCTCATCATATTGATAGGTCTTTTGCATGTTTTGGGTAAGTATTTATTTAGTTATGATTTGTTTCTCATTGCTGCATCGAAACAGGGTCATTCGGGTGTTTTCTGGTATAACTGGAGTTTTACTCACTCAAATGCTTTGTTTCCAATTGGAAAATGTTTTAAACTTACCTTTCTGCCTTGGGGTAAAATTTGGTAGTTTTTGGGTCAGTGAGGAATTTATTATGAATTTTCAAATCTCCCTCCCTTGTTCTGGATTTTTAAACTGAGTGACTGTGCCATTTTATTTATTTCTCCCAAATGGCCATGCATCTTTCAAAACTGTTTTAACTGAGTGATCTAGACCCGTGTTAGGTGGTATGGTGAAATTTTGGGATTATTTGCATGAGTAGTTTAAGAGGAAATAAATTTTAAAGCTTCTGCATTGAATCTGTCCGCATTTGCATTAAGTTCATTATGTCTAGTTAGTTTCTAGTCTTGCATGTAGTATGCTTTTGTGTTATATAGTTTATTAGGGTTTAGCAAGCTGTGCCCTCTCTCCCTCTGATTTAAAAAGAAAAAATTTTACGTAAATTTTATATCCACAAAAATCATGTTTTCAAAAGTCTTCCGCTGAGATTACATATAATAAGGGTAATCGAGAGAGGGGTGTCACAGCAGACGTGGTATCAGAGCAGCGATCCCGGAAACCCCCATACGACCTAAAGATCTTCACGATTCTCAAAGCACGACTCCAACTGAACACTCGGGCAGGTATATGTTTTATGTGAATTTTATGGCTAATGTGAATTGTTTGTATATGTTTAAGTATTAAAATGTCTGGAGCAAGAACTCGAGCTCAAAATGCCGCTAACGATCCTCACAATCAATCTCGTACCATCCAAGACCTCACCGCCCTCGTCCGAGAACAAAATGAACAAATCAACCGCCTTGTTAACCTTCAAAACCAAAACCCTCATCCTCCTCCTCCTCCTCCCCAACCTATAAATACAGCCCCACAAGCCACCTACGAGCGATTCTTGAAAATGCATCCTACCGAATTCCACGGCGGCCCTAGTCCAACTGTTGCCGAAGAATGGATCAAATCCCTCGAGGTTATTTTCGAGTACATGGTGATGAACGACGGCGACCGAATCCATTGTGCACTATTCTTGTTGAAAAACGAAGCCCGAAATTGGTGGGAAGGCGCAAAGAGTGGAATCGATCTAGCAAATACCACTTGGGAAGCCTTCAAAGTTCTTTTCTTCGAAAAGTACTTTTCCAAGAATGTTCGAGCACAAAAGCTTAAGGAGTTTCTCGAGCTCAAACAAGGAAACCTAACCGTTGCCGAATTCACACGCCGTTTCGAGCAAGGAAGCCTCTACGCACCTTTCATATCCAAGGACGACACCGAAAAGATGAATCACTACCTAAGAGGCCTCAACCCGATCATCAAGCGAGACGTTCGACTAACCTCTGCCTCTACTTTCCGCGGAGTAGTGGACAAAGCCTTGGAAGCCGAACAAGACGAAATGGAAATACGACAATGGAGACCTCCTCACGATGCCTCTTCTCGACCATGGAAGAAGCCGAACCTCAACAACGTCAAAGGAAAGCAACCAATCAACCGAGCAACCGTGACCCCGAGCAACAAACCCTTTTGCCCCAAATGCAATCGAGCGCACTCAGGCGAATGTATTGCCGGAACCGACCACTGTTTTCGATGCAAGAAGCCCGGACACGTGGTCCGAGACTGCCCTATCGCCCCGAGGCAAGTACACTGAATTTTCAGTGCGTGTTTCACGGTGTAGTGAATTTTATTCAATGTGTGTTTTGGTGTAGTGCGTGTGTTTTTGAAGTGCGTGTTTTTGGTGTAGTGTGCGGTTTATTTTCGCTTTGAATTACTCAAGAACTACAGTGGAAAACAAATACTGGAAAAAAATCCACGCAGTACATCAAAAACACATATTGAGAAAAAACACGCACCACACCAAAAACACACACTAAAGAAAATACATACTGCACCAAAAACACACATTAAAAATAAAATACGCACAACATCTAAAACGCTCATTGAATTACACAACAAATACACTGGAAAACACGCACTGGAAAAAAATATCACGCAGCACATCAAAACCACACTGACAAAAAGCACGCAATACACACCGTAAACACTCACTTATAAACAAAACACACAACACCAAAAACACAAAATGAAAAATAAAACACGCACTACATCAAAAACATACACTGAATTACACAATAATTACAATACAAAACAAACACCCGAAAAAAAACCACGCACTAAACCAAAAACTCATACTTCAAAAAAACGCGCACTACACCAAAAAACACATTGAATAAAATCCACTACACCGTGAAACACACACTGGAAATTGAGTGTACTTCTTTTGTATATGATTGTGCGTTTTTAATGTAGTATGTGTTTTACACAAGAAGTACACTGAATGTCCAGTGTGTGTTTCACGGTGTAGTGAATTTTACTCAATGGGTGTTTTGATGTAGTGCGTGTTTTTTTGAAGTGCATGGTTTTTGTGTAGTGTGCGGTTTTTTTTCGCTTTGAATTACTCAAGAACTACGGTGGAAAACAAATACTGGAAAAAAATCCACGCAGTACATAAAAAACACATATTGAAAAAAAACACACACCCCACCAAAAAAACACACTAAAAAAAATACATACTGCACCAAAAACACACATTAAAAATAAAATACGCACAACATCTAAAACACACATTGAATTACACAACAAATACACTGGAAAACACTCACTAGAAAATAAAAACACGCAGTACATCAAAACCAAACTGCCAAAAAACAGGCAGCACTTCACACCGTAAACACTCACTTAGAAACAAAATAAACTACACCAAAAACACACAACGAAAAATAAAACACGCTCTACATCGAAAACATACACTGAATTACACAGTAATTACAATACAAAATAAACACCCGAAAACAAACCACGCACTAAACCAAAAACTCATACTTCAAAAAAACACGCACTACACCAAAAAACATATTGAATAAAATGCACTACACCGTGAAACACACACTGGAAATTGAGTGTACTTCTTTTGTAATTGAGTGTGGTTTTATATGTAGTCAGTGTTTTACACAAGAAGTACACTGAATTTCCAGTGCGTGTTTCACAGTGTAGTGAATTTTATTCAATGTGTGTTTTGGTGTAGTGCGTGTTTTTTTGAAGTGCGTGTTTTTGGTGTAGTGTGCGGTTTATTTTCGCTTTGAATTACTCAAGAACTACAGTGGAAAACAAATACTGGAAAAAAATCCACGCACTACATCAAAAACACATACTGAGAAAAAACACGCATCACACCAAAAACACACTCTAAAGAAAATACATACTGCACCAAAAACACACATTAAAAATAAAATACGCACAACATCTAAAACACACATTGAATTACACAACAAATACACTGGAAAACACGCACTGGAAAAAAAATCACGCAGCACATCAAAACCACACTGACAAAAAGCACGCACTTCACACCGGCCCTAAACACTCACTTATAAACAAAACACACAACACCAAAAACACAAAATAAAAAATAAAACACGCACTACATCAAAAACATACACTGAATAACACAATAATTACAATACAAAATAAACACCCGAAAAAAACCACGCAGTAAACCAAAAACTCATACTTCAAAAAAACACGCACTACACCAAAAAACACATTGAATAAAATCCACTACACCGTGAAACACACACTGGAAATTGAGTGTACTTCTTTTGTATATGATTGTGCGTTTTTAATGTAGTATGTGTTTTACACAAGAAGTACACTGAATTTTCAGTGTGTGTTTCACGGTGTAGTGAATTTTACTCAATGTGTGTTTTGATGTAGTGCGTGTTTTTTTGAAGTGCGTGGTTTTTGTGTAGTGTGCGGTTTTTTTTCGCTTTGAATTACTCAAGAACTACGGTGGAAAACAAATACTGGAAAAAAATCCACGCAGTACATAAAAAACACATATTGAAAAAAAACACGCACCACACCAAAAAAACACACTAAAAAAAATACATATTGCACCAAAAACACACATTAAAAATAAAATACGCACAATATCTAAAACACACATTGAATTACACAACAAATACACTGGAAAACAATTAATTACTTAATTACACAAGTGATAGGATTTACATTTCAAGCTCCCGTTTATCATTACTTAATTTCTCCTCGCATTAAGAAGATTAAATGACCACCAATTAATTTATTCACTGAAAAAATAAATTAGCTTGACATATTATCTTGAGTCTTTCCCGCTTAACTTATTTGTGTATGTCGGATACGAAATCCACTCGGCCGAGTTTCTGACATAAACAAAACTCATAAGCTACTCAAGGGTCATTATTCAATCCCATATTTCAGAGATGCGATTTCCTTTCGATAATCAATTTACACCTATTAATTCTTAGTGTCTCTACCCAACGCACTGGGGCTCATTTGACTCAATATAGGAATATCTCCCATTGTGACATCAAAGTAGAGATCACCAATTAAACGTGTACGTTGATTATCTAGGGATTAAGAGGTTAAGTAATTTCTCGTAAACCTAGAAATAATATAGTTTCATATTTAATCAGCGATGAAACAAATATTTCACTTCGTCCTGTTCAACACATGTCGGGTGTGCTAGCACAATAAGTTAAAACGATAACTACAAAAGTTATCCTCTGTTTTACCGTGATTAAGACCAATCACTAAAATATTGTGCTACAATCATTTACCAATGGTTAGTCCAATTTCATCTAGATTGTGAACGTTTAAACTTTATATTCTAAACGAACTTTCGAAATGATCTTTCTGTACGCCGTAGTACACCATTTCGAATACTATTAGAATAATAGACTTGTACTTTTAATTAATTGACAATTGATCAATATCTAATTAAAGGTACTAGAAACACACATGCATTGATTCTCATAAATGACTGAATTGACTAAACTTTATTCAAAATTAAATAGTTCATGTAGATAAAAGCAAGGCTTTCCGTCTACTATCCTAACAGGCCCATCCCGTAATTCTTTTGGATAAAATATTCTATTTTTTTTTATACATGCACCAAAAGGCAAAATCCCTTGGCCCGACAAGTAAAGACAGTACACAATTCAAAATACGCTTGAGTTGTTAGAAGATGGTAACATAATTATCTTTAATATTAGGATCCCAATTCAAAATATACAAAGAAAGAAAGGCCACATATATTCTCGCTAATTAGACAAAAATGAAACAGATACAGCCTTTAGTGGTTAGAAATTGTCAGAAACCGAAACCCTAGCCTGCGCCCAAAGAATTATTACCTCTCTTTTACATTTTAAACAAAATATATATCTATCTATATATATATATATATATATATATATATATATATATATATATATATATATATATATATATATATATATATATATATATATATACATAAGTAAATATTATATTTTTAGAGTTCTTTTAAAACAAATTAAAGGTATTATCTAAATTTCAATCAAATATATTATTTATTTATTTATGATTTTCATAGTTTTAGTTATTGTAGCATATACAAAATCTATTTAGATTTATAATGAGGATAGAGTTCTTCATAATCTATTATCTGCATACAAGTCTCTGACATATGATTATTAGTCTACTTCATGTATAAGTACATTTATTGTGGCCAAGTAAAGAAAAAGAATGAAATTATACATTCGAAAAGACAATAACGGGATCAAAATGAAATGCTCAAACGATAATGAGCGGAAATAGAGATAAAACTAGTGAGTAGTCGCTGGTTAGATCGAGTTGATGTCGTTTTCATAAGTCCTTTTTTTTACAATTCAAAATTTGTAAAATATTTCAGTAATACAAATAGTTGACAACAAAACAACCCAAAATTCTAATCTACCATTCTTTCAAACTCGTTATTTCCTTCATCAAATACGGGCAACTGCTTTCTTTTTTTGGATAAGTTAGTGGAGTCTGTGAACTGAGCAGCCGTTCTAGCCCGTAATTCCTCTAAGGTTTCACCTTCCTTGGCTCTCTCCAGAACCTGCAAACCAAGCAACAGTAAGTATTCAACTCAACTTATTCGCAAAACATTTCATTTTGTCTTCACTTTAAAAAACGTACCAAGTGACGACCGTAGAGATGGGTGTTGGAAAGAGCTTCAAGTGCATTCCGAGCTTCCTGTTTCGTCATATACTCTATAAATGCAAAACCCCTATGTTTCCCAATCCTCATTGGCAGCCTTAATCTCTTTATCTGCAACAATACAAGCACAGCTCAAAACCTTGTAATTCAAAACAATTAACGACGAGAGGGAAAGGAGTTTATACCTGTCCGAATGGACTGAATAGTTGTCTGAGATCCTTTTCTGTGGCCTCAAAAGCTACATTCCTTACAATCAACTTTGTAGAACTCTTGTCATTTTCAACTTTTTTAGGCAATACTGCATCCTTTTTAGCATGACAGAGTTGTAATATGAGGGCATGCCCATCCAATACAGTTCCCTGAAGCAATAATCACAAGGGTAAGGCACTCGTTTCATAGTAAAAGACAATGGACATAAAATTTCTCCTATTAGCAGCCGAGAATAATACCTGCAGGTCCCTGCAAACTGTCACTGCTGTATCAATAGAATCAAACTCTATGAAACCAAACCCCATGGAAACATTTTTTCCGTTCTTCATATGCTTCTTCACCTACAGTAGCATATATAATGAAACTCGTAAAAGCAACCATATAGAGAAGGCAATTAGTAGTTGTGGTCTGAAGCAGATAGAGACAAGAAAGAATACCCTGACACTTAGTATATTCCCTCCCTTCATGTGCTCCGCGAAATGCGTTTTCAAATTCTCATCAGATGATCTGAAGTTCAGGTTCTTAACATACAAAGAGCGTGACTGCATCACAAAACATATCACAACAATTTAACACCTGAATTAGTACATTTTCGGGACTCTAAAGCAACTAAATGAAGCACGGGACACCACCTCATGCAACAGTTCGGGAAAATAATAAAGTCGGCTTAGACATATTTTTTTCCCTTTTTCATCAGAAGCATAGTATCAGCATAGCAGTTTAAAGCAATTCGACAGAAATCACAATAGGCAAGTCATTATTTTGAGTAAGCTTCCGGCAGAAGATACATGAAACAATTCCAGTAGGCATATAAGAAATTTTACGTGAAATTTCCATGTTTTACAAGGAAAGCTAAGGTTAAGGCTAAACAAAACTAAGTCCAGAAAATAACCTCAATTCTATCAGGGTCAACATCTGCATCAGTAGTATCTTCGACTTGTTGCTCTAGCAAAGCTCTCTTGACATCATGTCCACCAACAACTTCATTATCACCAACAGCTGAAGTTTCACTGAGAATATTACCAGGTGCCCATTCCAAATATAGTGGGGCATCCCTGCGGTATAAGAGGATAATATAATCAACTTCACAATAAACAAAAACCGACCTCAAATTGGAAAAATGGAATTCAAAATCTCTAAGCTTAAATCATTAAAAAATCTTTAATGCTCTTCTAATATTTAAGTATCCACTAAATGGAATTAAGAAAAAGCAAAAACACACCCATCTTTACAATCCAAGTCTTCATCCCATAAAAAATAACAACCAATTTAGTTGTGATATCACTCGACATACGTGGCATCGTGATCTTTCAAGATTCACTCATGTTCTCCATTTTCATTCAATAACCTGTTCTATTTCGTCATAGTCTTAACATCTTAATAAGGTACCATCAAATTGGATGCAATAATAGTACACACAATGTGATACAACAATTTGAAAGCGCTAACAACTAACTGCTAAATCAACTTACTTGTACCGCTTGTATGCTAAACCTCTGAAAGCTGCCCGAGCGTTAGCAGGTTCTAGAAAGATAACCTGGTTGGTATCAAAAATTCCAATGAGAAATATATATGACATATTATGGGTAAATTGAATATTGTAAGATGCTGTTTTTACATCGCACAAATGTTTTTACATCGCACAAGGTGTATCCAGGAAACCGCCAGTGAAGCATGATGAAAGATAGTTGCATTGTTCAAGTTGCGATTACAATAAAATCAGCAAATTTTCATATCTATGTGTCGGAGTCATTAGACATTGTTCTTGATCACACAAGGATCAAGCAAGTACCTCTATATTTCGGACTCATACCAATACTACATATTGCTAAACTCAACTAAAACCAAGCCATTTGCCAAGTATTTCAATGTCAGCCCAAAACAAAGAATCATACAGCCAAATAAATATACAAATACTAGTAATGTAGTTTGTTGGCATCCAATGAATTCTGAGCTTCAGATTTCTATCCGAGAACCAATAGTTATCCAATAGTTATGATTCTTGCTTAATACCGTAGACCAACTAATGATTAATAAAATGGTGAATCAAAGAGTTCTTAAACGTGAACATACTTTGTCGGAAATAAGTTAAAACAACGAAGGATCCCGTATGCAAAGAAAATATATTAAACTTTAACCTTGAGCGACGTTAACACAATGCAGAATTTAAAAAAAATGTCGCATGAGCTGAAAAAACAGGACACAAAATAACAATGAAAAGAAAAAAAGGAAGTCAGTCCATACCAAAGCCATGGTTTTAGTAGGAGGCAAAATGATTTTGTCCAAGCTGCCAAATTTCCCAAACATATTTGATAGTTCACTTTGAGATGAACCATAAGGTAAATTCTTCACTAATATAACATGGTTGCTTCTTTTAAGACCATCAGTTTTACCATCAGCAAACTTCTCTAAAGAGGAAATATTAACCCCAGCACCTGCGAGAGCTTTTTTTGTCTCAGCAATCACTTGAGTCTCTCCCATTGCTATTCTCACAGCAAGATCATCATTTTCTCTATCTAGTAGTTCACTTTTACTGACACCACTTCTCCGTGCAATGTTTTCGACAACCTACAATATGAAGGGTTAGAAGAGAAGAGAAGATGATAGACCATCCAAAAAATTTAATGCACAAACCTGTGCAGTTTTACAAACAGTGGTCGTCAATTATTAGTTCAAAAGGAAGAAAAGAACATTAACCCATAAACTTTAACATAGAAATAGGATATAGTGGATCAAAACTCTCATGCTCTAGTAACCCAATCCCACAGTTATAGAATGAGTAAAAAAAGGGTCCAGGACAGGAGGGCAATTTTATCATGGATATAAACCGGCTCTACTTACCTTTTCTTCCATATTCTTAAGAACACCAATTTTTTGAAAAGGTTTTGCGGTCACTAGAGGGGCAAATATATATGGGGTATCAAGCCTAATATTTAGTTCGCTGACTTATACATCAGAAATTCTCCGACTTACAGTATCAGGGCGCATAAATAAACTATTCCATGCCCGTGTATTTCCAGAAGCTTCTGATGCCTTCCTCTCCGAAATCTTCTGTTGCTTAAACGTTTTTGAAGACAGATTGCCAGCAATACTGTGTCTGTAGAATGAGATCCAGCATAAAGATAATATTTATGCTATGACTAACTCCCATTAATTAACAGAAGAAATGTAACTTGAAAATCTGTAACCAAAGGCATACTCTTGCATATCAGGAACATATTTTTGTTTAGCAGGCATGACATGCAATAACCTTCCTTGAAAAATTGAACTGTCCATCTCTTCTAATGCCCTGGAAGAAAAAAAACACATAATATCAGGAACGGAAAGGACAAACTATGGCAACTTTCCTATTTGCAAATCTACATGCACAAGAATAGGAGCGCATATTAAATAAATTAAAATTATATCTGAAAAAGGTCGAACTGACCTCAGCCAAAAGAAAATCACTAAACAAGTATATTTAGTAATGGTTAGCCCTGAGGTTTACAATAGATCATTGTACTGATTTCTTGCTTGAATATAAATATCATTGGAACTTGAATTCTTCAAATCATATACATCAGATACCAACTAAGTTTTTGAGTCGGGAAATGAAATAATACCTAGCAGCAGATTCTGGGAGTGCAAAGAGAACATAAGCAAATCCCTTGGAACGTCTTGTGTCTTTGTCAATGACAATATGGACCTGAGAGATGGTCCCATATTTACTGAAGTGATCTTCCAGTTCCTCCTCACTGCGTACATCAGGAAGTTCCGTGAAATGAAAATCATAAACTGAATAACGGATAAAAAGATGGGGCATGCAAGACATTAATATCATAGAACAGGTTGTCCTCATACGGGCCTGAATAATATGGTACATACGTGGTAGTGTAGGGAAGATTACGGATGAAGAGACGACCAGATTCTAGAACTTCATCATTCTTGTTTTTTGGACTTGATGAAGGATCACCTGAGCCATTTATTCCACATTCTCCAGAAGAGCCATCATCAACCTCGCTTTTGGGAACTGCAGGTTCAAGTTTATTATCTGTAGGATCATGGTTACTCTTGTCCTGAGAGTCACTGCAGTCATCATTATCATCACCATCACTATGATCAGTGCCATCAGAACTACCCTCACTGTCGCTAGTTTCTGAATCTGACCATTTCTTTTTAATTCTGCTCTTAAAGTAATCCATGTCGGATACAAATTCATCATGAACCAAAATATTTGGTTTTTCTGGCTCTTGTTTCTCTGATAAAACATTTCCGTCTCCCTTAACTTCCTCAAGATCAGCACTCTCTCCATTTAATTTGCCATCATGCCCTTCTGCCATATGAAATTTATCATCTGTTGCTACTTTGCTTTGCTGAAGAGAGGGGGCTGCAAGTGTATCGTTTGCCCACAATTTTGACCTGCTACGATGCTCCATGACCTGAAGAAACTCTTGAAGTTTAGGGTCATCGATCTCCTCATCCTTTTTACTCTTCTTACTTGTCCCTTGAGGTACTACAGCTGTAGAAACTTTTGAGCTGGTTGTTGTCTTCTCTTTTTCTGAACCAGTTAATCTTTCCTCTTCTTCAGAAGCATTCTCTTTCTTCTTCTTCAATGAGTGTCGACTCCAAGGGCGGGGAATATTGGGATCTCCAACCTTTTGAGCAATCTGGCGACGACCATACCAAAAAGTTACTACATGTTAGTTTTTATGAAACAAAAAAAAATCAAGTTTTTTAGCTTCCTCTTGTAATTAAGTGAAGTGTGAACACCATTTTATAATTCTCTACTAATGAACTGTCAATTGCAGATCTTAGAAAGGTCTGCTACATCAGCGATATACCACAAACTAGAACAACCTTTCCATGATGTCCCTTTTGGTGATTGACAAAAGGCAGTACAATTAATTCCCCATTCAATAGAACACATTACCAGCTACAACTGTGGCTATTGACAGTTATAATGTTTGACGAAATAATCTCACCATTACTTCCTACTAAAGTGGTTCCTAATTCAGAAGCTTGAAACTTAAAAAGAAATAACAGACCTCACAAGTAATTCTGCAAGTATCCAGGAAAGACTTGTTGAAGTAGTTTGTGGCTTCCTCGGCTTCATGCTCAGTCCTAAATCCAACAAATCCAAATTGCCTGCTCTTCCCATCCCTGAACCAAACCAATGTTTCCTTATGAGTTCCTAAATTACAATTAAAGTGGCAATGTTTGAAGAACAAACTCACTTGGTGCGCATAAGCTTGGCGTCGGTGACTTCCCCTTTCTGGGAGAAGAACTCTCTCAGACGGTCCTCTGCCACATACTTGGGCAAGTTTTTCACACATATCCGTGACCTGGAAGGGTATCAAAGATAATTAAAAAAAAAAAAAAAATCAATTTTAAGCATTGGGGCTGAAGTGAAGCGTGAAGATAGAAAGGAAGAAAATTACATGGTTGGTTTATGTTTATATTCTTTAATACCGAGATACTCCAACGCTGAAAGATGGACTAATTTTCTTACAAAGTTTCCATGAGAAGACCAGACTGATTGACTTCAATCAACGAATTTTGGGGTACTATAATCTTGTCATCCTCAATCTATGAACACCATGAACAAGACAAACAAGGAAATAGTCAGAATGCATTGAATGCACATAGGGGTGACTTTTTTGAGAAAAAAAAAATAGTCCTTCACTGCCACCTCACTGCCACCGACACAGTAGCAGAAATTGGGAAAAAAAAAACTCAAAACAAATATTCTTCAAAGCAACAGACCCAACAATAGCCGAATTGAAAAACAACCCAAACAAATATTCTTCAAAAACAACATAAAAAACGATTCAAGTCTTAAATCATACGAACGTGGGTGGAGGAGCAGCGTGACGAGAGAGACCGGCGCTGGTGGTGGTCGTCGATCGGAGAATACGGGCGGCGCTGGTGGTGGTCGTCGGAGAACACGGGCGCCGGTGGTGGAAAAAAAGAGAAAGCAGAGTTGGGGGAGGCTGAAGAAAGACGAGGAGAGAGATAGGGGGGGAATTAGGGTTTCAAATAATTATAATATTTTGACTTTGTACATATATATCTCCGTTTATATATATACTGTATATACATATATGATATGATATATATGTATGTATATTATAATCATTATATATATATATATATATAATAAATATCAATAATAATCGGACAAATTCGGCAAAAATCGGAAAAAAATCGCAAATAATGGGAATAATTTTGGATCGGAAATCGGAAATTCCAAATTTCTGTTATGTATTTCCGATTTCGATTGGATTTTTTTCGGAAATTTTGAAAATCGGAATTTCAGAATTCGGAATTGAAAAAATGGTTCGAAAATCGGAAATTGCGTTCGAATTTCCACCCCTAAAAAATAAGTTGAAATATTATCTCTTGCAAATGCCACTAGCCTGATCAAAACTCAATATTTGTTAAAGTTTGATCTTAATTGAAACCCCCTCCCCTCAGCCAAGCCGAGCTAAATGCTCCGGAAACAAGAAACAAGCCGACCCCACCCTCCCATATCAAAACCAAAATCACTCAAAATGAAATAAACATGTGATGAATAGAAAAGATACTAGAGATAATACCGTAGAGTAGAATAGTTCGGTCGGAATAACTGTGGAAAGTTCCTAGCAAAAACAATCCAAATGAAATGATCAGTATCGATATGGTCTTAATAGACAATAAGGTCGTTATTTATTTACGCGTTTATTTCGCTTATGGTTAAAACAATATTTTGATATAATTTCTAATGTTTTTTTAGGGTGACAAGATCCATGCTTCTATAAAACGTAATCCCTTGAAAAAGTTTGAACTTATTGTGAATGAAGGTAATACCTACATATTTCAAAATTTTATGGCGGCTCCAAGCGATCCAAAATTCAGATGCCATACTCACAAGATTGTGTTTATTAGCCACTACTCGAGTAACTGATTTCCTTGCTGAAAATATTCCTGTTGTCACTTTTAATTTTACGGATTTCCATGATATCATTAATGACTGGGATGATACATGGCTTATAGGTAATTTCATTTTGTTAGATTATGTGTTCCATTAATTTATACCAAAGATTTTAATTTTTGTGTATAACAATTATTTCCTTTTAGATGTTATTGGACATATTATTGAAAGGGATGCTTTGAGATAACTAAACAAAAATGGGCGGAGCCACAAGCTGTTGGAAGTCGGCCTTCAAGACTTATCGTAAGTATGCGTTGTTTAATTTATTATTGTTTATATTTATTTTTATTTCTTAATTTTTCAATTGTTATTTTCAGTGGCAACAAACTTAGATGTGCTCTATCGGACAAATATGTTGAGGAACTGTCCACACATTTGATCAATGACAGATCGGATAGCCCTATCATTATTATTTTGCAATTATGCATGGTAAAAAGTTTAAATGGTAAGTACTTACATGTTGATTGGATTAAGTTTAAGTTATTGTTAATGATCTACTTCGTTTATTTGCATTGTAGGCATGAATAGTATTTCCAATGCTTTCCACAGCAGTAAGTTACTAATAAATGAAAATTTAGAGGAACATAGAGAGTACAGAGAAAAGTGAATTTGTTCAACATAACAAATATTATTTTAAATTTTATTTTATCTCATAATTTGTTGTTATGTATTTGTACATGAATATAGATTGATGATGCAAGCTGGAACATTTTCTCAATCAATTAGTCAAATATCAACTCAGCGGTCCATTGGAATTTCTGATGATTTACTTCAGACAGAACATATGACAATCAGTGATTTAATGGATTGCACAAGTGTAAGTATATTACGTTTTGTAGGCTTATTTCATAAATCATATAAGACTAATGTAAAATAATTTTTCAGGAACGCTCTGTTGCGTCGCTTGCTAAAGTAGTAGAAATAGACTGTGAGAGTAAATGGTGGTATCCATCATGCTCAAAATGTTTCAAGAAAGTTGATTGTAATGGTGTTCAATTCTATTGTGAAAAGTGTATCGATAATGTTCCTGCTATCCCTAGGTAATTTAAATTTCATTTTGCTACAAACATCTTTATGTATTAAATTTTTTTATGTTTATATAAACAAATTATTACTACAGATATCGGATTCAGGTATTGGTGTTTGATGTTACTGGATCCATTTCATTAGTGATGTTTGATAAAGTTGTTACCCAGATCATAGGCAAGAAGGCTGCAGACATTCTTGGGGATTAATTTGGAAAAGATAATATTAAATTTAATATGCTTATGAAATGGTAATCTTAAGCCAAATGTAATGGTTTCCATTTATCATATAATAAATGGTAACCCATTTTTTTATAGGAAGATTTGACTGACGCAGTTCCTAATGAATTTGATGCACTTATCGACAAAGAATTTATATTCAAAGTAGATATTGGTGCAATGAACATTTTCAAAAATTGGTCCGTTTATACTGTTAAGACGGTGTCGGGTGATGACGAACTTATACAAAAATTCCGTGCTATGCATTCTATTCAGGTATTTATTTGTCAACATGTATGCAAATTCATTATGCATTATATCACTATATTAATTTTTTTAAATTACAGCCATATAGTGATGAAGATGACCAATCCGTTGGCAATGATGTTCAGCAACAAGACGATAATTTTAATTTATTTCATAGGCTTTCAACAGTCATGGTGATGGTGCAACTCCTTCAAGTAAATCGTTGTCAGATGATGGAGCAACACAAATGTCAAGCACCAAGTTTTTATTATGTTCACTGTCTTAGATACCTTTTAGATTTTAGTAATTATTTTCCTTTTTCCTTAAGGTTATGTTTACTCTATTTTCCTGTTTCTGAATACTGAATTTGTTTTGCTCTACATCTGTCTAGATTTAAATGAGGAATTTTTTTTTTTTTTGAAGATAAGATTCCAACAATAAAGCTTCCCAGAACCAACATGAGAAGCACCCAAGTTGAAAAGGAAAGAATGAAAATCATTTCCTTAATGCTTCAATTGGTGGATTCACAAATAATAGATGACGTAAAATTAAGAGTTTTAAGCTGCAGGCGGTCGGATGTGAAGATAGATAAAGATTGTGGGTGTTGCTGCAATTACGAAAGTTCTAACAGCAGGAAAGAATTTTTTCAATAATTACAGTTTGGCTCCTCGTTGTGGCTATGATGCAATTTCCGGAAGTTTCTCAGTCAGGTAGGAGTTTTTTCGATAATTACAAATTGACCCCGTTTTGAGAGTTTTCGTAAAAACTTCACTGGATATATAACATAAGTAGAAGAAAAGTCTAAGACTCTTGAGTTACTTGAGTTAAAAGGTAATCAAAATTGTGGAATCCTCTTTAATATCAATCTCCTCCATAAAAGTCACGTTATATATTAATTGATTCACATCAGAATGTGGTTGTCAGGTCGATTGAAAAAATAATAACCAGCAAAAATGAAAAATGCTAATTTAAATTTAATTAGTATGAAGAGTTTGTGAGTGCCCCATGGTGAAGGAGATGGATATACGTCATGTGAAGGTGCTTGCAAATATGTATATATAACTTATAATATATGGATTCCAAAAATATAGTAACAGGCATATTATATATTAGTATCTATTTGGATTTGCAGCTGTTGGACCGGGAAGATGTTCGGTGGACAATGATACAAGAGATGGAAATAAGTTTTCATCAGTGAAACAAACTATACTTGGGGGATTTCATTATATACTTTTCTTTGAAAGAAACAACTAACTAACTAAATAATGACATGTGTCAGGAATCGAATTTAACGGGGTGCCATTGCCCGCTTGGTTTCCGCTTGATTGGTGTGTGTTTTTGTATGCAGTCTTACATGGACTCGGAGATCATGGCTATCATGTCACAGTATATGCCACGAGAGACACTTTTTACACAGATTTTCCAGCCAATAGCTTACGATTCGTTATTAAACATACAAAAGATTGTAGGACATTTTACTTGATCTGTATATAGAATACTTTTGAGATGTAAACATGGCAACAAATAAGAATTATACATTTCAGACTTTTCATTCCATTTTTACTTTTTTTTTTTTTTTTTAACTTCATAGTAATTAGAGATATGGTTTGATTTCTGAACAGACGAAATTACCACTGATATATAGGAATCTATTAATTCCTCACACAGACAAACCATATATAATCAATCAGGTCACTTAAAAATTGATACCAAGATCTGTGAAGAAGATGAACCATAAAAAGTTAATGAACACAGATACAAAAAAATCCCAACCCCAGGAATGGATATGCAGTCTCCGCTCTGTACAATTCCAAGCCAAGCTGCAAAAAAAAAAAAAAAAAAAAAACCGGCAGATCTTTCACATCTGCAGTGACATTGCGTGAAAAAAAAAGGGTAAAATAGGGAAGTAGAAATAACTCATCTCTACCTGCTTGAACTCTTTGAACAGTATTTTTCAATACCTAATGGTCCCAACAATATATTCAATTCCAGACAAGGAACATAGCTGTTGTGAGAAACAAAAAGAATCTTTGATAACCTCAACCACCACAATCCAACTGAACAAAATAAGACAGGTGTAAGCAAAGCTTCAAGATACCCCTAGAACAATACATAAAAAGTTAAAAATAGATTTAGAAGGTATCGACTGTATAAAGATTAGCACAAGTCAATCTACTCGAAAAAACAAGAAATACTCTGGAGCACAAACTTCAACAGTCCGTTCCTACAACATAGAAGAAGAAGAGGAAGAAATGTCAGAATTCGTGAATACAAGTATAGCTTGCAAGAATCCAGTCCCACTCAGATAAAATAAAAGCAATGAATCAGCCATCTAAGTTAAGCAATGCTCGTTGGGCGTAGAACCGGATAACTTCCAGATACCCCAAGCGACAATCACCAACATGCCAGATCTACAGTAGATATCATATTGAGTAGCTTAAGATTTTAAGCGTTTAAAAGTACAAAACCATCATTAACCTAAGTAGAAAGAAATGAAAACAATAATGTCTGAGAACATCATAATAAGAACCACCATTAACCTTTAAGAGAATTCACGACTTAGTGGAATTCATCTCTTTCTACCACCACGTTCTCTAAGAGAAAGAGACAGCGCCTCTCCAGGTCCAACATTGTAATATGCCAGCGATAAATTGTCCTTGAGGAAACCAGCCTTGCCACTCAGCTTCTGTTTGTTTGCAGGAAGCTGGATCTCAGCAGAGATTTTCTCTTTCAAACTGCCAACTGTCTCAGACAAGGATTGTAAAGTAATCTCCAGTAGTTGCCCTTTCAGATCTCCTTCATCAACATTTGGCACAGATATACTGATACGAGCAGGACCCTGCAACCATGTCAATATAACATACAACTCATTAGATCATGTTCAAGAGGTATACCCAAGAATTAGTAAATACAAAAAACAGAAAGAGGGTGACATGCCAGGGTATATATTACTAATAAGACAGACAATAAAAAGCTCAAATACCGAATGCTGTGCCAGGAATTGGTCTTCAGGAATGAGCATAGAGTCATCAAGCTTTTGCCTCTTGGGCTCCGGTTCTTCAGGTAGAGGTGGAGGAGCCTCCTCAGGTGGAGGTGGAGGCATGCCTTGGAGCATAGGTGGTGGAGGAACCATAGGCATACCTTGGTGAGACATAGGAACATGAAGAAAAGGCCTATGGCTACCTAAAGGGGTAAACTGGGATCCGGGTGGTGGTGGAACCGGGATACTGGGTGGCGGCATTGGAGGACGATTGGCCATAAGATGTTGTCCGTGCATCATTGGCATCGAAGGAGGTGGCGGGCGAATAGAAGGAATCATATTAATAACTGGAGGCCCGGGAGGTGGTGCAATGATCCCACCACTAGCTGAGTTAGAATATTGGACCATTGCGGGAGGCCTCGGTATATTCAAGGCAAGACCAGGAGGTGGAGGCAATGGCCTAATTGATGGCATACCAGGCCTGGGAGGAGGAGGTGCTGGACCGGGAAGGCCCCTACCATCATTGACCAAAGCATCGTTTAGGTCCTCACCACCAGTACTTTGAGACATGGCCTGGTTTGCTGTACGGCCAATACTTCCAGTATGACCATCCCATATAACCTGTTTTGGTTGCTCATCTTTCTTCTTTTCAATCTCGGCTTTGACAGCATTAGAAACCTCTTCTTCTGTAGTGCCAAAAATATCAGGACGGGTTCTTGCAAGCCCCACAATGTTCCTAGAAATTTCATCATCTGCTGCAAGGGTTGTCTCCCTTATCTTGGCAAACATCCTGTCTTTCTGCTCCTTATACTTGGGATCAATAAGAGAAATTCTCATGTGTTCAGACATTTCATTGATGAGAATGAGCTCTCCAGTAATCGGAGAGACAACATACTTAGTAGGATCTCTTTCAGCTGGGATTCTATCCTCTGGCCTCTTCCAATTTTTCACAATTCTCATGGGTGGCTCGTGCTCTTCTGGAGTAGGTTTGGCTTCGTTATTCGTCATATCACCATTATCTTCCAGGCTAGCTGCCTTCATACCCTCCTCAACCAGTTGGACCTCTTCTTCATCCATATCCATTTCTACCTCCTTCCCAGGCTCAATAATATCTTCTTCTTCCATTGTGGACATCTTGCTTCTCCTTATAACTTCATCGAGTGTCATTGGAGGCGGTAAATCCTCATCCTCATCATCAGCAAAGTCTATTGTCTCCACCACAACAAAATCGTGCCAATCAATCATAGCCATCTGCATTCTCTCCTGCTCTATCTCATCTTCAGCTTTCTGCCTAGCCTGTTCTTGTGACCTTTCCCACTCAAGGCGATGCAAACAGCGCTCGAGGACAGTTGTCAAGTCAGCAACACTGTTTCTGAGCTTATCGGTCAACCCTTTAGGAGGCATCAGTACTTTAGAATATGCATCAGCAAGCGATGTAAAGAACATGAACATACTGTGTGTTGGCCTCAGAAAATGGAACTGAGGGTTAGTGCTCTCTCTACTTGTCAAACCAGTCAAAAATGATTTACCATTACGGGCCACAAACTGAGCAGTAAGCTTAATCATATCCAGCTCCTCCCCTGTGATCCCTTCAGGAAGTCGAACAGTATATTGCTCTGTCTCCGGTGGCTCAAGAACCTTACGAACAGGTCGGAATTGGGCTGCAGGATCGGGCTTATCTAAAGCATCACTTGTATCAGCGGTTGCAGCAGTAAGAGCTGAATCAGGAACAGGCTCGCCAGGCTGCTGCTGGGAAGAAGACTGATTTTGAGCCCGTGCTTCAGCTAGACGGTGCTGATAATACGCGTGGTAAGGATCAGAGGAACGTAAGAAGTTGAATTTTGCATTTCCATCATTGCTTATAATAATTCTCTTCTCAAACTCTGGTCCATTCTTCGCCACAAACTGAGTAGTTTTGTCTACAATATTTCTGATGTCCGGAGGGGGGTAAATAATTCCTATAGTCCTTGTATGTGTTGCTACAGATGCTGGAGCTGAGTTGGAGTTATCGTCAACATTCATCTGATCTTCATCAATCGAGTCCTCAACCACTTGAGCGGGTGGTAACGGGCCAAGATTCCCATCAGTAGGTGGTGCCGGAAGGGGCAATATTGGCAAATCACCCAGCATTTCTTAATCTGCAAACAACAACCATTGTCAGAAACAACAACAACGGCTTCAAGGCCAATTCCAAACATAAAAAAATAGGACAGCTTCATGTCATGACTCTCTAATTTATCTGAAAACTTTGGGTTGTAGAAGCAAAGACAGTACACAATTCAAAATACGCTTGAGTTGTCAGAAGATGATAATATAATCATCTTTAATATTAGGATCCCAATTCAAAATATACAAAGAAAGAAAGGCCACATATATTCTCGCTAATTAGACAAAAGGAAACAGATACAGCCTTTAGTGGTTAGAAATTGTCAGAAACCGAAACCCTAGCCTTGCGCCCAAAGAGAATAACAAGAGGACGAGTAATATAATTATCACTGAATTCAAAACCCCCAAAACCCTTACGATTTAGTGGTCAGGGTAGCAACCATAAAATATATATAAGCAAACAGATGCCCCTGATTAATTAAATTGCACACAACAAATAAAAAAGATTGCAGAAAAGATACATACAAGTACGCTTCACTCATCACATAAAAAAATAGATATATGGAAACATGAAAAGACTGAATCACCTCGTAATAAGCAGCCGATGTGCAAGAATCCGCAGAGAGGCGGTAGAAACCTAGAAAATTATCTTCCTCCGGGTGAAGAACTTTTAGGGTTTCCAGAACGGGGTGTGTTGGTGGAAGAAATTGGGCAGGGGACGGTGTCCAATTCCCTTTTTTCGGAATTCAAGAATCGATTCCGATTCCGATTTTTTCGGAATTTTCGGAAAATCGGAAATTTTCAGAATTTTCAGACTTTTTTGAGAAAAAAAAAAAATAGTCCTTCACTCCCACCGACACAGTAGCAGAAGATTACGGGCGGGCGCTGGTGATGGTCGTGGAGAGCACGGGCGGCGCTGGTGGTGGTCGTCGATCGGAGAATACGGGCGGCGCTGGTGGTGGTCGTCGGAGAACACGGGCGCCGGTGGTGGAAAAAAAGAGAAAGCAGAGTTGGGGGAGGCTGAAGAAAGACGAGGAGAGAGATAGGGGGGCAATTAGGGTTTCAAATAATTATAATACTTTGGGTAAATTACAAACACCCCCCTGAGGTATGGTCAAATTACAAAAACACCCCTCTTGTTTGGATAATTACAACCACCCCTCAACTCATCAAATTTAGTGGAATCTTCGAGATTATATGGAATATTGTCACTTTTGTACCCGTTTTATCCCATTCAAACTCTACATTATGAAGCAAGATGATCATAATATGTGATTTTTAGATTGTATATATCAGTTCGTGGTGCACCGGAAACTGTATTTTTTTACACAAAAAGCGTACAAACTAGAGCACATTTCACGAAATCTACATGACTATGTTGAATTTGGCACCATAAAGGTGGACTCACTCGACGCTACTAATCACGGAATCACTCAACGCGACCAAGTCACTCACTTGTTTAAAGAGGAATCACTCACTCTCAATGCAATTAACTTGCAATATATTTTTAAACTTAAACAATCATGCTAATTTTATTCATGGATAGGGTTTATATAGTGTTTTGGAACATCCCTCCAAACATAGGAAGTTACACTTTGAATGACTTCACAACTTCTTATTCTAGAAAAATAAATAAACTTGACCTTGACTCATGAAATACATAGAATATGACCTGATTAATTGATAACAAGATGAATAATTCGAACTTAGACTAATAAAACAAGTAGAACACTAAGAAATATCAAAAGACACAAGACCTTCGGATTTCCCGAGTGCAGTTGGCAGGTTCTAGAACATTGAGCATAACTTCATCCTCAGACCTTTGTTTCGTAAACCGTTTTTTTTGTTGGAAACTAGACTTCCAGAGCTTTCTAACCATATATGGCACGAAATTTATATCCTTGTCAATGAAAGCAGTTTATTCTACAAACTTGACCCTTCTGCTGCATCATTCTCCCCCGGTTGAAATGAACTCGCCCTCGAGTTCGAATGGAGATCGAACCAAAGCGAAGGATTGATAGTGAGTGTAAGATATTGAGTGTAAGAACCTCGACGAGTAGTAATGGTCCTCGTATCCAACACATCAATAGAATCTTGAACGGAATTGTCGGAGAGGGAAGAAACTTCGTCCACGGCTATAGTGGACTCAACCTCATCACCATGATATGAGTATAAATCACTTACATTAAAAACGGGACTGATTTTCATACCATCAGGAAGTTGTAGACGATAAGCATTAGGACCAAGTTTCTTAACGATCCGACACGGACCGAACTTTCTTGGCTTAAGCTTGTTGTAGCTGCCTGCTGGAAATCGCTCCTTGCGAAGATAGACCATGACTAAGTCACCTTCGTCAAACTCCTTTTTCCTCCTATGAGCATCCGCCATGGACTTATAGAGTTGAGATGCCCGATGTAATTGCTCACGAACTTGCTTGTGAACATGCTGGATATGTGTGGCAAATTCCTCTGCGTCCATGCTAATGTGGGTCTGTTTTGCCATAGGTACAAGATCCAAAACATGATGTGGTTGCAGCCCATAGACCACTTCAAAAGGTGTCTTTTTAGTCGATCGATTCAAAGAACTATTGTAGGCAAACTCAGCTTGTGGAAGAACAACCTCCCATCTCTTCGGGTACTCTCCAACCAAACTCCTAAGCATATTGCCAAGTGATCGATTTACCACTTCCGTTTGGCCATCTGTTTGTGGATGACAAGTGCTGGAAAAATTGAGTTGAGTCCCCAACAAACCCAAAGCGTTTTCCAAAAATTACTCATAAATCGTACATCACGGTCAGATGTTATGGACTTTGGGACTCCATGTAAACGCACAACCTCTCGAAAGAATGAAGTGGCGACTTGAGAGGAGTCAGTAGAGCTCTTGCATGGTATAAAGTGAGACATTTTAGAGAAGCGATCAACCACGACGAAAATACTATCTTTGCCGTGTGGAGTTCTCGGCAAACCAAGAATGAAATCCATGGAGAGGTCTTCCCATGGAGCGTTCGGTACAGGCAGAGGTTGGTACAACCCCGTGTTTTGTGAAGTTCCCTTCGCCCTTTGACAAATGCCACACCGTTGAACAAAGTGTGTGACGTCCCGCTTCAAAGAAGGCCAGAAATAACCTTCTGTAACGAGTGCTTCAGTCTTATCTCGCCCAAAATGGCCTCCAAGTCCACCACTATGCAGTTCTTGTATTATGAACAAGCGTAATGACCCTTGCGGAACACAAAGTTGGCCACCCTTGAACAAATACCCATTCATCTGCAAATATTCAACATTTGAGTTGTCTTTTAACTGGCGTAACACCTTGGAAAAGAATGGATCAGCTTCATATTGTTCAGGCAGAAGATCAAAGCCGACAATAGCATAAGATAAAGTAGTAAGCAAGCTATATTTTCGGCTCAATGCATCAGCAACTTTGTTCGAAGTCCCATCTTTGTGCTTCAACACAAAGCTGAATTTTTCCAAGTAAGAAACCCACCCAGCATGTCTTGAATTAAATTTCTTTTGCGCCTTCAGAAATCGCAGCGCGTCATGGTCTGAATAGAGAACAAATTCCACGCCAATAAGATATCCTTCCCAATGACGCAAAGCGCCAACAACGGCATAAAGTTCTTTGTCATAAGTAGAATATTTTAGCTTTGAGCCATTTAGCTTTTCGCTAAAATAAGCAATGGGCCTCTTTTGTTGCATGAGTACAGCGCCTACTCCAACATTAGAAGCATCACAATCAACTTGAAAAGGTTTAGAGAAATCGGCTAAAGCCAAAACCGGTGCTGCAACAAGTTTAGACTTTAAAAGTTCAAAGCTCTTGTCCGCTTCACTTGTCCATAGGAACTCCTTTTGTTTCACTACGTCCATTATAGGCGCAACGATAGTGCTGAAATCCTTAATGAAACGTCGATAAAAGGAGGCAAGTCCATGAAAGCTCCGAACATGGGTAAAATTCTTTGGAGTTGGCCAATCAAGGATTGCTTGAACTTTGCCTTCATCCATCTTTAAGCCTGCTGCACTTACAACATATCCCAAAAAGATGACGTGATCGGCCATGAAGGTGCACTTCTTCAAGTTAATATACAACTGGTTGGCATTCAAGATCTTGAACACATGCTCCAAATGCTCAAGATGCTGATCTTTGTTGTTGCTGTAGACCAAAATATCATCAAAATAAACAACAATAAATTTTCCAATTAATTCCTTAAGCACGTGAGTCATAAGCCGCATGAAAGTGCTCGGAGCATTGCAAAGACCAAATGGCATAACTAGCCATTCATATAACCCATACTTGGTTTTAAAAGCAGTTTTCCATTCATCACCAGCCCTTATTCTTATTTGATGGTATCCGCTACGGAGATCAATTTTAGAATAAATATTTGCCCCCGCAAGCATATCAAACAGGTCATCTAATCGAGGGATAGGGAATCTATATTTGATAGTAATTTTGTTTACAGCTCTACTATCAATACACATTCGCCACGTACCATCCTTTTTTGGTGTTAAAAGGGCAGGGACAGCACAAGGACTTAGTGACTCTTTAATATGTCCTTTAGCTAGTAATTCTTCTACTTGTCTTTGCAATTCAGCATGCTCCTTAGGTGTCATTCTATAATGAGGCAAGTTAGGATGAATAGCACCTGGGACAAAATCGATTTGGTGTTCGATGCCGCGAGCTGGAGGTAGACCACTTGGAAGTTCGCTAGGAGCCAAATCGTTGAACTTGTCCAATAGCTTCCCAACAGCTGGTGGAACGTCGCCATAATTATCATCGCTTGCTTGAACAGCCACCAAGGCGTACGTAGCATCTTCTTCCTTGAAATCGTTGTAAGATAACAAGTGTACTTCACTTTTGGAACATATGCTACTTGGTGCATTTCTTAATGGAAATAAAATATAATTTCTCCCATTTTTTAACACGGAGTAAGTATTCTTCTTTCCACCGTGCTGCACATTTCGATCGAATTGCCATGGTCTTCCCAAGAGAAGATGACAAGCATCCATCGGGAGGACGTCAAAGTACACTTCATCTTCGTACTTGCCAACGGAGAATTTAATGCGACTTCTTTGAGACACTAGGACCTCTCCACCTTTTTTGAACCATGAAACTTTGTATGGCTTCGGATGGTTCTCGCCCTTCAAGTTCAGCTTATCAATCATAGTCCGAGAGACCATATTTTCGCAACTTCCAGCATCGATCATCAAAATACACTTTTTGCCTCCTGAGAGACAATGTGTACGAAAAATATTATGGCGAAGCCATAGGTCGTCTTTCTGGACCGACATCAACCTTTGAATAACAAGACTTTCCGCATCACAGTCAGGTTGGCAATATTCCCCGTTTGATTCGCGCTCAAAATCGTTGTCAAAGTGTGGAATACTGTCTTCTTCACCATGTTGGTCTTCTGTGACAAGATGAATTTCAGCATTCTTTTTTGGACACTCGTATGCTTTATGGTCAGGTTCGCCACACCGAAAGCAGGGCTTTCCAGAAGGCTGTGACGACTTTCCACGGTCCTTGCTCCATTGCCCAGTACTTTGGTTTGAAGTCTTAGTTGGTAGTGGTGTACTGTTATTCGATTTAGCACTGCCTTTTGGATTGAAAGATTTAGAACTTTCGCTTTTCCTAAACGAGCTCCACTTTAGTTTCTCTTCCGCCTTAAGAGCCATCTGGTACGCTTCCTCAAGTGAATTGAAACAAAGCAAGAAAAGTTCTCCACGAATTGAACTCTTCAAACCAGCCACGTAGCGGGCAACAAGTTGGTCATTGCTGTCATAAAGCTCAATTCGACTCATTAATTTGTAGAACTCTTCTGTGTAGCTTGCTACAGGTTGATCTACTCGTTGCCGCAACAAATGGAACTGTTGGTACAAGGTTTGATTATAATCCAGAGGTAGAAACTTTTCGTCCATCATCAACTTCATTTCGAGCCAAGTAGCAACTCGTGGTAGCCCTTTCCTTTCTCTGCTGCGTTGGTATTGTTGCCACCAAATAAGTGCGTGACCCTTTAACTTCGTAGCGACTAGTTGGACTTTTCTTTGCTCGGTGAGATTTTTCCACTCAAAGAAAGCCTCAAGAGAAGCTTTCCAATCACAATATTCTTCCGGGTTTAGTTTGCCGTCAAAATCAGGGACTACAACCTGAATTGTTCGGTCAGCTCCTTCAAGTGCTCTCGCCAAACGATCCACCGCTGTATCGTTTCGTCCGGCATAAGGATTTTCAAGACCACTAGTTGAACTTGATGAATCGTCGAGCTCCCCATGGGCTTCGTCCCAAAAGTCTGAGAGTTATTTCCTCTACTTCGAGGAGGAGAATTTTGTCTTGCCAGAAGTTCATCTACCCTTTGCCGAAGTTCAGCAATTTCTGCGTGGATATTGACTTCGACAATATTTCTTCGGCGACGCGGCGGCATTTTATTTGATCAGAGTATGAACAACAGCGTGACCTGACTGATACCCCTTGATGCATGTCAAAACCCACAACGGAAAAAAGATAGAAAATGATAGGTGACCGGGAATCACTCAACCGGCGGCAGCGGACTCACTCGACGCTACTAATCACGGAATCACTCAACGCGACCAAGTCACTCACTTGTTTAAAGAGGAATCACTCACTCTCAATGCAATTAACTTGCAATATATTTTTAAACTTAAACAATCATGCTAATTTTATTCATGGATAGGGTTTATATAGGTGTTTTGGAACATCCCTCCAAACTAGGGGTGGTAAACGAGCCGAGCCGGCTCGCGAACTCGACGAGCCGGCTCGAAAAAAGCTCTAACTCGAGCTCGAGCTCACGAGCTCGAGCTTCGGACGAGCTCGAGCTCGAGCCCAAAATTAGTTGTTCGACAGCTCGCGAGCTGCCTTCTATTTTTTTATTTTTTTCTTTTTTCTTTTTTTTTCTTTTTTCTTTTTACATATATATATATATATATATATATATATATATATATATATATATATATATATTATTCTTATTCTTATTATTATTATTATTATTATTATTATTATTATTATTATTATTATTATTATTATTATTAACTAAATAGTAAATAGTCTATAATAATAAATATATCTAGTATTTAAATAGAAACAAATCTATATTACTTAAATAATTCATAATTATATAAGATATTATAATAATAATAATAATAATAATAGAAAAAATAAAAAATATATATAACTAGAGTTCATTATTTATTTTATAATTTTTTTTATTTTCCTATGAATAATTTCTAATAAAAAAAATAATTTTAATAAAAAAATTAAATAATAATAATAATAAAAAAAAAAAAAATTAATAAGCCTGAGCTCGAGCTCGAGCTCGAGCTCGCCAAAATTGGCTCGAGCTCGAGCTCGCCAAAATTGGCTCGAGCTCGAGCTCGAGCCAAAAAAAATTGGCTCGATGAGCTCGAGCTCGGGAACATGGACTCGAGCTCGAGCTCGAGCTGGCCAAAAGAGCCGAGCTCGGCTCGAGCTCGGCTCGTTCCCACCCCTACTCCAAACATAGGAAGTTACACTTTGAATGACTTCACAACTTCTTATTCTAGAAAAATAAATAAACTTGACCTTGACTCATGAAATACATAGAATATGACCTGATTAATTGATAACAAGATGAATAATTCGAACTTAGACTAATAAAACAAGTAGAACACTAAGAAATACCAAAAGACACAAGACCTTCGGATTTCCCGAGTGCAGTTGGCAGGTTCTAGAACATTGAGCATAACTTCCTCCTCAGACCTTTGTTTCGTAAACCGTTTTTTTTGTTGGAAACTAGACTTCCAGAGATTTCTAACCATATATGGCACGAAATTTATATCCTTGTCAATGAAAGCAGTTTATTCTACAAACTTGACCCTTCTGCTGCATCAACTCTTTTGTGAAATGAAAAATTGTCAAATTCGGGCTACAAAAGGGTCAAAACATGGTTTGAAGTTGATGCAGAAGCCCAGATCGCGATCCAGCCTTCCTGTATCGCGATCTGGGGGGTCTTACAGAAGGCTTTCTTAATCAGGACCCAGATCGCGATCCAGCCTTCCTGGATCGCGATCTGGGGGGGTCTCACAGAACAGTTTTTGATCAAGAACCAGATCGCGATCCACCATTCCCGTACCGCGATCGGGCAAGGCGGTGCGCAGTTTCCAAGGCTGCCAGATCGCGATCCAAGAAGCCCAGATCGCGATCTGGGCACAGAATTCGAGACGAGATATTTTTCTTTGATTTCTTACTATAAATAGAAGGTCTCTTCTTCATTTTTCGATATCAAGACATATCTCTCGACTTCTTCTTCGGTTTTCTCTTCAGTTTTCGCCAGTTCTTCGCGGGAAGCTTCGACGAGGGTTTCGACTCGGGTTTTTTCATAAGCTTTTCTTTACGTTTAGTTTATGATTTCTCGTGTTCTTCATTTGGATGCTATGTTTGTAATAAACTGAGCATTTTCTTTTAGGGAAATGAAACCTTGTATATATTGATTTCGATTTCCAGATCTGTGATCTATTTGTCGTTCTTTTATTCTGTTTATGTTTTCCTGTATTAAATGCTTTCGATTGTTTGGCCAACAGTTGAATTGATTGTAAATGGAAATGAACTCGAGAGAGGATTTCTCGTTTGATTTTAGGAAAACATAGCTCGGGTTGTGGAAACGAAGACGTGATGCACCTCGGGTAGCCCTTAAGGACTTGACCTAAATGCTCTCTTAATATCAGGTTCTGAACGGAGACGTCGGACCTGTGGGTAGACTCTAACTACACTGGAGACGGGGGTTAGAGTATTTTAGTGTCTGGGTTAGCGAATATAGAATTGACATTAGATTCGGATTTGTAGATCTTTATCGATAGTACATTGGTGGATTTTACCCTAGAAACCATCACACGTCGGAATTCATCGCTTATACTGGCGGACCGTTGTTTTTATTTATTGTTTATTTTTAGTTTTATTTCATCCTCCATTCTCGTTCGTCTAGATAAAGTTTAGGATAGTATAATGTATGGTACTTGGTAGATTTAGGAACTTAATTCCATGTGGATCGATATCTTGAATTCACAATTCTACAAAACGTGATATTGTACACTTGCGGTTTTTCATACGTAGGTTTTATGCGTATCAGTAGGCATATAAGAAATTTTACGCGAAATTTCCATGTTTTACAAGGAAAGCTAAGGTTAAGGCTAAACAAAACTAAGTCCATAAAATAACCTCAATTCTATCAGGGTCAACATTTCCATCAGTAGTATCTTCGACTTGTTGCTCTAGCAAAGCTCTCTTGACATCATGTCCACCAACAACTTCATTATCACCAACAGCTGAAGTTTCACTGAGAATATTACCAGGTGCCCATTCCAAATATAGTGGGGCATCCCTGCGGTATAAGAGGATAATATAATCAACTTCACAATAAACAAAAACCGACCTGAAATTGTAAAATTGGAATTCAAAATCTCCAATGAGAAATATATATGACATATTATGGGTAAATTGGATATTGTAAGATGCTGTTTTTACATCGCACAAGGTGTATCCATGAAACCGCGAGTGAAGCATGATGAAAGATAGTTGCATTGTTCAAGTTGCGATTACAATAAAATCAGCAAATTTTCATATCTATGTGTCGGAGTCATTAGACATTGTTCTTGATCACACAAGGATCAAGCAAGTACCTCTATATTTCGGACTCATACCAATACTACATATTGCCAAACTCAACTAAAACCAAGCCATTTGCCAGGTATTTCAATGTCAACCCAAAACAAAGAATCATACAGCCAAATAAATATACAAATACTAGTAATGTAGTTTGTTGGCATCCAATGAATTCTGAGCTTCAGATTTCTATCCGAGAACCAATAGTTATCCAATAAACCATTTTTTTTAATTAAAGGATGTTCGAAATTGAGTGTATTAAAAAAACCATAAATAATATTTTCTAAAAATGATGAAATACAAGATTATGGGTTCGGGGACAGTGCCCCCGAAATATTTTTTGAAATGTATGAATATAAAATAACTAAAAAATATGGAAAAAAAAATCAAAATTAATAGGATGATTTGCTGGTTTACTTCCTCCCGTGATGTGACGTATAATCTTAGCAAATAGACTTTATAAATATTTATAAACTTAAATCCACTAATGAATATTGATTCATATTTTAGAGTAAAAATAAGTAATTAAGACAGTATAAATTTAATATTTAGGGGCCCCAAGGTTAAGAAAATTGCCAAAATATCTATTGAGCAAAAAAATTGATAACGACCCAAACTAACTTACATTATTTATTGCGAAACAAATAAATTGATAACGTCCCAAAATTTAATTATTTAATCCCAGCCAAATATATAAATTGGTTTTACATAGAAGTTTCATTATTTTTCTCACTGATCGTGGCACCTAGTGTTAGAATTATGAATTTACAGTTAAACCTTCGTAAATTTTTTTTTTTTTTTGAGAAAATTCAAGTCAATTACAAGGGAAAGTAGGGGAGGGAGGACTCGAACCCTAGACCGTTACCCTATTGGTAAAGGCTAGGTACCAACTCTCCTAATGAGGGTTGGTACCTTCGTAAATTAATTAATGTAATAGGAGCAAAATATTAATAATGACTTTGGCAATCTTAAATAATAAATGTTAAGGTGCAAATTGTCAGTCAGTGTTAATACTGGGGTGCAAAACGCAATTCCGAACTTATTTCTTCTTACGGTCTGACCGGTTCATGTTAGAATTTCACTGCGACAAAATCGCAATAAAATAAAAAAATTACTAAATATATTTTGGATTGGAGAATTTTATTATTGTTGCAATTTCTAGGTTTTTCGTCGAAGCTCAATGAGTGAGGAAATTGATGCCGAGTTTCAATCCAAGATGAAGGTTAGCTTCCATTAAAACTGTTGTTGCCTTTTTATCCGATTTTTGTTACTAAATCTAGCAACCAAACCCTAATTTGAAGAAAAGGAAGATGAATAAATTAATTGATTAAATTCTGTGGGGATTATGATCTCCAATTTCGTATATTTAAATTGAGATGAATAAGGGAAAAAGGGAATTAAGTTTTTTGCTTTTCGTCTTTATTCATCAGATTAATTGTTACAAAATATGATGAAAATATCACAATGGTATTAAGTTAGGGCCAACATTTCATATTGTTTTACCGAGCTTAATATACGATTTGGTTCGGTAAATAACCGAATTACATAAATTTTATGGAAAAATATTTAAAAGGAGGGGTGGCTGTAATTACCCAAACAACAGGTTTTTTTTCGTAATGTGGCCATACCTCAGGGGGTGGCCGTAATTTGCCCTATTAAGTTATGAGGGGATTATGTCTGGTAATTTCCTTTCCATGAAAAGATTAATGTGCAAAAGCCAGAGTGTTTTCGTAGTGGGGAGAATGAAAAAAAAAATTCCTATTAGGTCTCGTTTGGTTGGGGATAGTACATGATTAATTTAATAATTGGACTTTGTTTGATGTTTGGTAAATCCAATAATTTTCCGGGTCGGCCCGAAATATTATTTTATCTCGTCCTATCTTTTCTCTTGGGGAAATTATTTGTTCGTCCTTCCATGGTCCAATAATACAATTGCAATGTGTTTTTTTTTTAATCTGATGGGATTTTTTTTTAATCATTTTTTGCTATAGCTTGATAATGATCGGATAAATCGGTTACCGGATGACATTCTCGTGGCTATCCTATCTTTCCTATCGCCAATCGAGGCTGCACGCACTAGTGTTCTTTCATCCCGTTGGATAAACTTGTGGAAACACACCTCTTCTCTCAAGTTCGATGCATACATTGGCCGCGCAGTTGACGCAACTGCAAACCGCAAAAAGTTGTCCGAAGTGGAAAGGGGCAAGTTTGTAAATCGGGTGAACTTCGTCCTCCAATCCCATGAAGCCGTCACTTTGAACGAATTTATAATCCGTTATGATATAAGTGGTTCCGATAAAAGGCGATACGATGACTATACGTTACGTGTGGATGAAGTCACTCAGTGGCTCGAATATGCTTCCGCCAAAAAAGTTCCGATCTTGGAATTGAATTTTTCGCCGAAGTATGACGAGAGTTTAAGCTATCCTGGCCTAACTTGTGCTTTCCCCCACGAGTTTCTCACTCGGAGCACTAGGGTTGACTTTACGTCCCTCAAAGCGTTGACTTTGAAATATATCGATGTGGATGGTGGAGCGATTGAGTTCTTTTTACGTAACTGCCCTTTGCTCGAAGAACTGATTGTCCACGAATCGAAAGAATTATCGGATGTTTCAGTTTGCGGCACGTCGCTCGTTTTGAAACACTTGGAGATATGTTACTGCCGTGATTTGAAATGCGTTAGGGTTTCGGCACCAAATCTTGTTTCGCTTACCGTTCAGAAACTTGAAGAACTCGTACTCGAAAATGTCCCGATGCTTGTTGAGCTGTCTCTTCCTTGGGGCTTTGGTGAAATTTCCGGTGAAAAATTATGTAACGCAATTTCTTGCTGCAATTTGCAATTGGAGGTTCTTAACTTGTCGGTGCTGATAAATCCAGAGGTTAGTTAAGACGAAAATTGATTTTTTTTTCTTTCTTTTGTGTGGTATATAATTACTAATATTTTTTTGTGAATTGATTTAAAATCACAGGAAGGTATCGAGTTTTACGAGTTCCCTGAAATGCCTAGATTGAAGAAGTTGGTCGTAGGATATCGGGATTTGACTGAACAAAGTGCCGATCTACTACCTTACTTTATAAGGGCAGCACCTTACATACAGGAATTTGTTTTAAAGGTAATAAATATATTGTGTATGCGTTTATTTTGTATGTCGATAACAATAACTTGACCCACAAACAAATATACGTAACTGAATTATAACAAATAATCCGAGTCCTATATTTTGTAGGGATATTTTGGTTAAATATCTTCGTTCTTTTGTTTTTCAGTTACACTCGCCTTCCATTTCAACTTTGAAGAGTACTATGAGTACGGGGTTTCCCCACGAGCAACTTAAAGTTGTCAAGTTTTGTGGCTATCGTGCTCGTGAAATTCATGTCCGACTCGCGAGGTACTTTCTGGAGAATTTTGTCAATATCGAGAAATTAATTATTGATCCCCGGCCGTTTTTTTTCACCGAACAAATCCCGCCTGTTAGTTCAATTCCTATTGAAAATGTAAGGAGTCGCTCCCGGGAACAGCTTGGTGCAGAAGTACCCGAGCGTGTTGGATTAGTTATTCTTTAATTACCCGGGTTCTTTTTTTTTTTTTTTTGGATGTATTTATGTCTTGATCGATAATATATTTAGCATTTTCATTGATTTTTCTCATTGTTGAACTAAAAATCTTGAATTTGGTGACACACTAATTTGCAGAAAGAAGAAGATGGTTGTGAATATAGAGTTTTCTTTGGTAGTGTAAATAGCATCACTCAAGAAATAAGTCAACTATTTAACAACTTGCATAATTTAGAATAATGACTACCCTAACTAGGGTAGAAAAATTATGAAAAACACTTATTTGTTATTATACTTCAAGGATGGACAAAAAGGGTTGATGCCTATATATATCAAGAAAATATGAATCCATTTTCACAACATACTTGCTGCGATCAATATGGCGCTCAAATTATGTGTTTTAATAGTGCTTCTGTCTATATTGGTTGCAACTAGTAATGCTCAAATTCGACTCTGCCCTCCATTATCGCTGCCCATATTCTGTCGTCCTCCACCACCACCACCACCGCCACCGACATCGATTTTTTGTCGATCACCACCACCACCACTTGGGTCTACATCACCACGTCCACCACCATCACCGATATTTTGTCGACCGCCACCACCACCACCACCCCCCTCCCCTCCTCCACCACCACCTTCTCCACCTCCACCTCCTTCCCCACCACCTCCACCTCCTTCCCCACCACCTCCACCTCCACTTCCACGTTTATGTTTAGTATTTCCAAGATTATGTTCACCCCCACCACCACCACCACCCCCCTCCCCTCCTCCGCCAACACCTTCTCCACCTCCGCCTCCTTCCCCACCACCTCCACCTCCGTCACCACCGCCACCTCCACGTATATGCTTAGTATTTCCAAGATTATGTTCACCACCACCACCACCACCAATTGTCCGATCACCTTAAACAATTGACCATTGACATACTGAAAAAAATGTCATATTGTCTTTCCATCATCATCTTAAACCTCTCCATTTCCGTATATATATCATCAATAAACAACCAAAGTGCATAATTACCGTCTTCAATCGTCTCTACTAGACAAATAAAAAACGGTAGTTTTCGTTTACGTTTTCAAGAATAAGACCATTTAGTAATCTTTCTTCTATAGAGAAATTACTAGGTAATAAGATTGATCGAGGCCTCGTACTTCGGTCCACATGCGTAACAACATCTAGTTAATGTTTGAGGAAGTTTGGCATATGATTGATGTATTTGTATGTTTCATATAATTAATAAATACATTGTATTAAAGTCATGAGAATAAACAAGATATCGTTTTCTTCTTGTGCTAATGCTATACTATTTTGATTTGAAATTCAAAACAAATGGATGTGGAATTTTTGTAATAACAATTGGAACTAGACATTACTTATTGAGACATTTGCACAATTAATTTATACACCCTTCTTCCCATATTAATCTACAAGTATTGAAACGAAAACTAATAATTGCGCATGAATTCTATAAAGAAATAACAAACAAACAAAAAAACCTAACAAAGTGACAAATATACCCTTCTTCTTATTTTTTTTACGGTTGATATTCTCTCAATAAACTAAGAACAGTAAGGCTAAAATTGAGAAATGTATAATAAATTCTCCATTAGAATTCTGATGCGACAAATAATTTGAAATATATTTTATGTTTCTTCAAAGCAAACGACAGATAATATGAGAAGAAGGAAATATAACATGTTGCCCTACATGTTAGTTCTTTCGACCCTATACTCGGTGATAAACATCGGGTGGATCTTCTGCTGCCACGTGTCCTTTTTTTTGTATTTTTCTAAAACGGTTACAGTAGTTAGAGAATATATTATAAAATACAAAAAATGACACTGGCAGCAGAAGACCCACATGTCCTGCATGTTTTTGTTTTTTGGGTTTATTATTAGTATTTTATTAATTTTATTATATATTCTAGTGTAATTGCCCCATAAAAAAAATACTCAGTTTCAATAATAAATTCATGATCATATTATATTTTAGTTTATAGCTATTTTCCATAAAATATTAAAATTAATGGCTAGACTGCTTAGATTCATAAGATTAATTTCTCCTATTTTCTGTCTATGCAAAATGCCATTTAAAATTTTAACTAGTGGAACTCGTCTAAAAATGAAATTTAATGATTTATACTATGCTACATCAGGTGAACTACACCAGGTAGATATTTACCATTCGTAAATATATAAACATTCACACACACACACACACACACACACATTGGTGTGTAGATCAACTGTAAGAATATAATATTTACAGGGGTGTAGCATAGAAATAATCAAATTTAATGGTCTTGTTTGTTGTTCCACCGTGAGTTTAGACCATCTTTACAAAATTGGAAATCTTTGGTTCAACATTTTAAAATACATTGTATCATACAACATTTGTCTTTGGCTCAACAGTTTAACTTTTACATAGCTAGCTAGCACAATAAATTGTATCATATATACAACATTTTGTGCTAAAATACATAATTGAACTCTTAATTATAAAATGACATAATTTTGATTAAAGTCTCAAATTCAATAGCACGTGTAGAACTACTTGACAGTTGACATTGCCTCACTCAAAGTTATACATTATTAGTATTTTGGAGTGTAGTGATAATGTAATAAAACTTGCACATAAATGAAAGTTTGGACTATATATTAATATTTTTCTTTTTCTTTTAAAGTACGTTGGAATTGATCATCAACTTGTTGTTTTGATCTTGTTGTATTGATTCAAAGCTATAAACTCTTGTTGATTCATAGTGAAATAAAGATTGATTGTGTTTTAATTTGAGTTGAATCATCCTATTTATAGATTCATCTTTTCGTGCTAGGGTTCATGCAGAATTAGAGGATTTTTCTGTTTTGCCTTATTATGTGTATGGTCATTGCTTGATTGTAGTTTGATTTGATCTGAGTGTTTATTTGAGCTGAAGTGTTAATCTTCTTGTATTTTTTTTTTGCCAACGAGATGCATATCAACAATAGTACAATCAAACTCATATATTGGATCTTCCACAACCAGTGAATTCTGTTTGTGTATCGATATTCCAAAACCAAATTAAAACGTTCCGAATCAGTCCAAACTTGGCTTGCAAAATCACTTAGTAATAAAGTAAGAAAACGGTTACATGTGCGAGAACGAGGTTGATCGAGAAATTCATATAATCCATCCCCAACTACCAACGGTTTTTACCAACTTAATAAAAACAAAAGGAGAGTTCTCAATTCTCGAACCCAAAAAACGGAGTAATAATCAATATTTGATTCTCCAAAAAACGGATGAATGTTCGTCATCAATAGCATACTTGAGCTCAGAAGACATGTGTGCTATATCCCCACATGCCTTCAACTTTGTCCTTAGAAATGGAATCAGATTCTTGTATCTCGTTTGCTTTTTCTCCAGCACTCGATTATACGCATATAGTCCAAGAAACAAAACTTCCGCCCTTTTCACTTCATATTTCGGACGAAAAGCAATATCAACTCCACTAAACGAATACATCTTCTTCTCTATGAACTTGCTCGTGCACCTGCATTTGTGATCAAATTAAAAAAAGAAAAAACATATATATATATATATATATATATATATATATATATATATATATATATATATATATATATATATATATATATATTCATCTGCACGCACCCACATGGATGTGTGTGTTTTTTGTGAATAGAACTGCAAGAAAAAATTGTGATGTTTTAGTACCTTACAGAAGCGTCGATGGCGTTGGTGATGAATTGCGGGGTGAATTTAGGTAGAATCGAGAGGTTTGAGAGATGGCAAACGAATTTCATGGCACAAAGAAGAAAGATTTGGTAGATGTTGAGCCTGACAACACCTGGCGAATTGACGTTGGAATCGTAGAAGAGAGGATGGCATTTGTTCGACATATGAGCACGCAGCTTCGATTTCAACTGTTCGCCTACTTTACCTTGACGACTCACTGTTAGAGTTGAACTCAAATGAAAATCGAGATACCTGCAAAGACAAAAATTCGAGCATTATTATATAAAGCCAGCTCAAGAATTTAATATTTGATTCAGACAAGAAAGAAACATGCAAGAAGACGATGAAATTAAGGAAGAAGATATAACAACCTTGTGTAGTCCGCCTGAATTTCTAACGTGGAGCAATTGACAAGCACTCCACTCCAACGAAGAAACGAGACGCCATCTTGGCCAACATATGGTCTACTACTTGACCGGCATTCTTGCCCCTTTTTCATTTTAAAATTCAGACCGTACTTGTCCTTATTCATAAAGCAGTTGTAATCACGAAACCCTCTGTCCACACGGGAGAAGTACATAGAAGCCTGTTTCTCCGAAGTCGATATGAAAAGGAAGTCGTCGATGAACCTAAGCAGAATATATTCGGAACCGCATGCAAACTTTTCTTTTCCATTTTTGCCCCCCGCCGAAGATGAAGCACCATTGGTCTCACTAGCTTTCTCGATAAATGGGTAAAGTACGTTCCTTTCCATGTGGCCGTAGTAAAGCGAGCAGAGGAAAGTAGACAAAACGCTGCCTTGAGGTATACCCACATTTTGCAGGTAGAATTTCTTGTCTGATTGACGCACCACGTTGCGTTTTATGTGCTCTTTCAGAGTTGTATTAATGTCTGCTTTTCGTATTGGTCGGTCAAGTGCCTGAAACGACATACGTAATGAAACAATACAAGATATTGATGTCAGCACTCATTTTTTATGCAATAACTAAATCAAAACCAATCAATTTTGAAGTAATAATTCGGAACCAAAACTCTGTAATAAATTAATGATCAGTACATAGGGGAGGAATTATTATCATAACTAGAGGATTTTCCTGCCGCAAAAACTAAAAAATAACATTTCTCAAAGAAATCGAAATATATAAATAATTACTTTTTTGCTAATAGAAATCTAAATTATTGTTCCACGTGCAAGCAAATGAAAAGATCAATGACGCAGGTAATATCGAATTTCAAAGGTTACCTTATTAACGAGAACGCCATCCAACGACTTTGGAGGAGGAATTGATTTGATTTTGCCAGACGATACGGTAACGAAGTCTTGATCTGCTAGTGCCAGAGTATGGTGGACCTTCAACGCCTTCTTCGTGCAGAAAACCTGAGTGAACTTTTCGAGAGCATATTCATCGTCCGATAAGACATCCTCCATCACACTAAGCAGTTTATCTTGATTGACCGAATCGAAAGCTTTCGACACGTCCGAAACCACAATGAATACCCTCGGCATTTTCGGCCATCTCTTCTTCAGGCGAGACAAGAAAGGCACGAGCTTTCTGTACACATCGTTGTAGTCGAAAACCGACGAACCGAACTTCTCTCGTTCTTTTGTCAACGAGCCTCTTAGAACCACTTGAACATCGTTAAGGACCTTGTTTACGGAACCGTAGGACTGAAATTTAGAAGAGGTTGAGTTCAGACGCAGTTTTGACGATGCTTGAAGATTCGCCAGCATTCTAAATCCAGTTTTCTTGGGAAGAAGTCTGACTCGCGAGAAACCGTGCGATCGGTTTTTTAATATTTTCCTAACGGCCGAGACATTTAAAGGGCGAAACGTATCGTTCTTCATGCATTCAGCTTCTCTTATCAGTTTCCGCCAAGTAGATTTACGGTAATACAGTACCTCGTTTCTCTCAAACTCACTTTCAGTAACGTAGAAGTTGGCTTGAAGCAATGGCGACACGAGGCATTTGAAAAACCAAAATATCCAGCATCCGAGAATTGCGTGTCTGGCAATATCCGTAATACCAATTCCACTGCAGCCATTATCGATATTATCATGCAATAACGGAAACTTCGATATTTTCAGTTCATGTATACATTCCTTCAGTGAGAACTTTTCAAATTTTCGGAGACGAATGAACTTATAGATGTTCTTTCTTAGAACCCTCCAATTAGAATGTTCTCCCAGCAATTCCGGAGGGACGATTCTCCGACAAATTGCCCACACAAACGATTCTACATCTTCCTTGGGACAATAACACGTACTTGGCTTAACCTGATCAACAATGGCTTCTGGTATAATCTTGCGAGTTCCGGCTTTAGGCTCATGTACTAGGTTTCCTTCGATTTGAGTGTCAACTTGTGCACCCGTACACAAGTTTCTCCCCGAATCATTTCTCTGAACTCACAAATGTTAGAAAAATCAAAAGCATGAAATCATCCTAACAAAAACATATTAAAAGTTTATGTTTTTTTTCGGATTAAAAAAAAAGATGGTAAATTCATTGAAAAACTTATAAAGTATATCTGTTTTAACTCAAAAATCGAAGAAACAAGAGAACCAAACTTCTCCACTATACAGGAATAAAGACAGAAATAAGTGCTATAGTCACTAATGAATACCGACCTTGAACCCAGTTCCAGAAACCACACTTGCATCTCGGTGCGAGGATCTGATGGGGCAGTGTTTATCCAACAGCCTCAGATGTCGGCAATTGTGAGTATTGTCTATGAGGCTTTCGAGAAGCTTGGTAACGGTGTGATATCTAAAAGGCAAAAAATGTCAATTGTTGTTACGGGATTCTAAAGCAGGATAAAGATAACAAACATAAAGTTGCCAACCGGATGAATTACGACTCAAAAGAAAACCACTAAAACCATGACTATAAAAACTATAATCACGAGGGGGAAAAAATCAAACATTTAATGGAAATAATTTCCTTTTTTTTAATCTTAGGTCCTCGAATATAATAGTGTTTAGCCAGCTAAACTTCAAAATATATTTATAACCACTACATTCATATGGTCGACACATGCTAATTATAACATAAGAGAGGTGAAAAATGTTATCGACATTAAAATGCAGCTTTTGCTTACAAACAGTTGGATGTGGCAGGAGAACTATTTTTCCAGCTGCAACATAGTACAGTTTCAGGATTATTGCCAATGCGAAACGCACCGAAGATGTCGTTGAACAAAGTAGAAGCACCAGAAACATCGGTATTTAAAGTATACAGTATGTCTGTTTAATGTCAAGTCTGCACAACAATTTTCAAAGAAAATAGACTAAGAGACAGGCCCATAACTTCGGAAAGGAAAGATCCAGATTAAAAAACGAGGAATTCTATATTCGTATCACATAGGTGTGCATATCTGAATTGGCTGCTAAAAGATAATAGATACAGTTCATCAGAATAAAAAACCCGGTTGGATAAGCAAAAACAAATAGGTACCAAGGATACGATTCTTTGGAAACATTGATGTCGACTTATCTATCTTATAGAATATGTCCCATCTATCAATCTCAGCATTTCTATTCATCTTTGGTGCCTCATGGAAGACGGAACAACAGACGCAATGAGAAATGTTCTGCAAAAAAACGAAAACCCGAAAATCAATGTTATGTAGGCAGAAACAAAATTAAATAGTGAGTAGCCAAAAAGGATGACATATATGTGCAATGCGAAGATGACATAAATAAATTTTGCGTAAAATAATGTATCTTATCTTGATTCCAGGGTTTCAAAAGAGCATATAACTAAGCAATGCATAGTTATTACAGAAAAAAACAGAACGACGAAAAAACAACGGTAAACTAGAAAACTTGGTGGAAGATTACTAATTTTTAACTAGAAGTGTGCAATTAAGTAAAAGACTTATTCCCGCACAGTTGAAGATGCTCGACGGGGAAATGGCCCGTCTCTTGAGAAATATCAGGCAATTAGTACCAAGATACTTACACTCTCGTAGCTTGTTGAACTTGTGGAGATGCCATTTTGAAGCTCGATATCCCGACTATTTACTCTACATGGGATCAAAGAATGCGTTCCTCGAACAACCAACGGCCTTCGTTTTAGTCCGCGGTGCCAGCAAAAATTTCTTTTACGCTTTCCTTTACGAGATGAAACAGTATTTTGCTCTGTACTTTCTTCACGTTTTGTAGGAGGAAGTTCTTCACTAGAAAGACAACTTGATCCTGCAGACGTTCCAACTGTATCAGACGATTGTTTTCTGAAAGTCGAATCTTAGTTAGTAGTATCAGTCTTCAATCTTCACGTTAAGTCAAGCTTACCATTATCTGCAGTTGACTCAACACAGTTTGACGATGTGCAAAGCTTCTTCACTGGTATCGGCTTAACCCTTTCGACCCTTTTCCTCTTCTTCGCAGATCCTGAAAGAAGTTAAAGAGAATAAACCTTATGAAAATATACGCTCCACATACATATAAACCACTAATTGCAATTAGGTCGTCACATCTTATTCGAGTTACCATTTTGCGCAACTGGATGATGCTGAGATTTAGAGTAAGGCAACCCCACTGACGGGACGAGGTTGTTGATGGGGTCACCGGTAATCTGACGGTGCTTCATTCGAGGCAGAGGCAGAAATATTGAAGTGTACTTCAACAAATACACCATCAGACTATCACCGACCTGAAAATTTGTCGTTGTTACCTAATCGTTTTCAATGTGCACGTACTACTCAAAGCTAAATAGTATTAACATAAGGCGTCTCGTTTACTTACTCTATTTAGGAGGAGTGTCCAAATTGAGGAAGTTAGGACATCAACCACATCACTCGAGCGAGTGCCCTGCCAGCTCATCAATTTACATTCTTATGAGAGAGAGAGAGAGAGAGAGAGAGAGAGAGAGAGAGAGAGAGAGAGAGAGAGAGTCTACAAACTATGTGATAGATTTGCAGCTCGAGCGACACCAAATATGAATTCCGAAAAGATAAATTCAAACACATGATTAATTAAACGGTCTGTAGAATACTGACTTTGTCATAACTGCAGCAGATCAAATTTGAAGACGCGGGTTCTTCACTTAATATCATTTCAATGGATCTTCTGACAATCTGAAGAACAGAGAAAGGACCATTATTACACTACAGCATCCCTAGATTCTCATGAAGTTACAGTAAACGAATCCGAAAATTTATTGAAACCATTCTTGATACCAAAAAAAAAAAATAGCTAGAATTTGCTTGAGTTTGTAATAACAAATGCAGAGAGATTATCAAATCATAGTAATATATTTGGTGCAATCGTTAATTAGTTAATATTGTTTCCACACCACATCAGTATTTCCAAACCATACTTCAGTTTCCAAGAGAATCAGAATTTTTCATTCCGGGCGAAAATCAGCCCCACCGTCGTCCACATTTTTTTCCCGCCAAAAACACTAAAATTCAAATGGGAAGGGGAGGAGAAGAGGGTTTCTCGTTTTCCCGCCAAAATCGCAAAAGGGGATACAATGCAATTACGTACGCACCTCGCTCTGCGGCCACCGGCAGTGAGGATCGAAGACGCGGAGGGGAGGCGCGTTCACAGAAACGACGACGTAGCATCTGTTCAGGAGGCCGCGGTAGTCGGAGGGATCGCCGGGGTTGATAAGGAACGACCTGGCCTCGTCGCCGCCGCCGCAGCAGGAGAGGCAGCGGCGGCCCCTGCAGCGGCATCCGGCGGCCGTATTCGGCGGCGGAGGAATCAAGGAGAGGATGGTGTCGGCGAGCGTCCGAGCTCTGCTGCCGAAGAGTCTCCAGAGGACCTCAGGAACCCTCTTTCTCTCTCTAGCCATTGTTGGCCGTGGTGTGAACGGGGAAAGAGATTCTGTTCGCCTTTAACAGATTGGATTTCGAATCTCGACTACCGGAGCCATTTATTAGCAGGTTTTGGGAATTCGGAATTTGGGAAGCATGAAATAAAAGGAACAGAGTAGACTGCTGTAGTTCAACTATTTTCTTTTGTAGTCAGTCATATTGCTAATCGTTGTGAATAATTTATTTATTTAGTATTTCTTTTTTTTTTTTTTTGGTTTAGTAGGCAGTATATAGCAATGTTTTGAAACCGGACCGGACCGGCCGGACCGGTCGGTTCAACCGCCAACCGTCGCCATGTCCGGTCCGGTTAGAAGCGAAAACTCAAAAAAGCCAAAACCCCGGGTCAACTACCCAAATCCCGGTTCGACCGGGAAACCCGGGAACCAGTCCAAGAACCGGTTTTTGGCTCAAAATGATGTGTCATGGCCGGATCTGCTTTTGAATCTTGTCGGAGGAGGTTGTGGGTGATCAGATCTAGGTGGATTTGGGTGATTGAAGAAAAGAAGAGGAATAAGGTAAAAAGAAAAAATAAAGAGAAAAAGGAAAAAAATTAAAGTGGAGAAAAGAATGCATATGGTTGGAAATTGAGAGAAGAAATAATAAACATAGGGTGAAGAAAGAAAGAAAAATAAAAGAAAAAGGGAAGAAGAGGAGGGGGTGGGAGGCTTGTGCGTGAAACAGATGAGGAAGAAGAAAGAAGAAGATAGAGAGAGGAGAGAGAAGAGAGAAGTAAAAAAAATGATTATAAATTGTTTCTTTTACAAAAACAAAAAAAAAAAAGTGGAGTTAGTTGGATAATAAAGTGGAAAACATTTGAAATAAATTTTAAAAATATAAATATATAAAAATATTACATTTAAGGTATTAAATAAATAAATAATTACATATATAAAAAATAGTGAAAAACCCGGTCGAACCCCAGTTGAACCGTCGAACCATGACCCGATGGTGTGTCCGGTTCGATGTCCGATCCAGTTTTCAAAATATTGGTATATACCATATAGTGATGTTATTTGGTTTAGCTAATTTTTCTTTTTTAGGTTATTACTACATTAAACCTCTATAAGTTAATATAGTTGAAAGTTGAAACCAATAAAATTCTATTAATTTAGTAAAATATTAATTTAGTAAAATATTAATTTATGAAATTGTTATCAATAAATTAATATTTATTAAGTTATATATTAGTCAATAACTTATTAACTTATGAAATTATTTTTATTATATTATCAACAAATTTTTTTTTATTTCTTACCTAAATATTACTTTTTTTAGGAAAGGAAATTTTATTAAGATTTAGACACAAAAACACAAATCTTGAGGAAGAAACGATCATTCAAACAATTCAATCTAGAAGCCGTAACAAGCAGATGTGCCGATTGATTTCTAGTACGCTTATCAAAAGAAAATTTGCAAGAAACAGAAGAGTGAGCCACAGCCAAACAGTCCTCAACAAAAAGCACCAAACGACGAAAGCGAAGTTCTCGTCGGCAATGAGTGCATCGACAACATGTAGACAATCACCTTCCACAATTATCGATTCCCAAACCTTAGCTCTCACACAACTAATCAGCTCTAATGCCGCATGTGCCTCACAATCGACAGCTTTGTGGCTGCCTCCGAAAATATTTAACTACCACCAAGTACATTCACCTTCCCAATCTCGGGCAATAAGCGAGACAAAATAAAAGCCGGTAGAGGAATCTTTATAGAAGTTGTTTGTATCGCCAAGCCCGCTGGAATGCCAAAAGGAAAGATTGGCTCCAGCCGATTATGTTGTTCGTTCCCAAAGCTACTTTCACCCTACACCATTTTGTTTATCCCATCCCAAGCCTTTCATGTAATAGTGAGGGCAAACAGAAAATTGTCTCGACTGAGTTTATCTTGCATATAGTCAATCCACAGGTGAGGGATTTCGCCTTTTGGTACATGTGAAGCGAGCGAATATTGAAAGGAGGCCAAGCCCAAACACCTTCAGTATTGTTGCACACTTGAAACACGTGCAAAAAGGTTTCCGAAACTAGCACAACATATACGAGAGTGTACTACCTTCCGACGAAAAAGCTTCGCGCTCGTTGGACGTATGTTACTCATTGTACCACTAGTTCAATGTACTATAGAACTTGTTTCTCAAGCTAGTGGAAACTCTTGAAGCAACAATGATATTGAACAATTTTTTGTTGAGCAATGAGAAAACTATATAAAAAATTCTAACCTTGATAAGATATGTGAGAAACGAGACTGATGGTGATGTGAACTTCAACAAGAAACAGACTGTAATTGAATCATATTTTATCAAGTTTTCATATAACAATAAAATATGTATTGTAGGCTTCTTAGAATTTTCGAATTTGTATCATCTTACTAATTTAACACGTTGTCCTCCAGATGAGAATGGAAAAAAACAATTATTTAAATGAAATTATTAATTTATCGATAATTAATTTATATTTATCGAGATTCTACTATACGGATAACTTTCAAATATGTTGAGCATATAAGCATTTATAAGTGTAATTTAGAAAAGAAAAGAAAAAAAAAAACAAAACTAAGCAAAGAACATTCTAGAAAAAAAACATTGACTTATCTTACGTGGCATCAAAGGGAAGATGAGCGGTCACTAATTATGCGGGACTCCAAGAAATTACTAGTAGCTGTCTTCCCACGCAATATCGTGCTCTCTAATTCTATCTTCATAATTTCCTCTCTTTAATAATTAATTAATTAATAAAATAATAAAATAAATACTTCATAGTTCCCCCCCTTGTATTATATTTTATTCAAAAAAAATCCCAAATAATTCAAACCTTCAATTTCTTCCACCAAATCCACAATAAAAATATTTTCTCAGATTTTTTTGGGGTTTGCAAAAATTGATTGATTGATAGATAATCATAAGAGAGATGCTGCACTTGTTCTTCGCGGTGGCGTTTTCGGCGGTGCCGCTGACTCTGTACATACCACCGATAAGAAGCTTGAATGTGTTTGTGGAGATAATTGAAGATGTGTGGCAGGGATCCAGTGCGCACACTCTTAGGGTGTACCCTCGTCTTAGATCCGCTTGTTCCAGGATCTTCAATCGTATCTTCTTCTTCTTCAACACTTCTTCTTCTACATAATTTTTTATTTTGTAATATATGAGCCAAAAACAGGCAAACCTGTTGAGTAATTAATTGGTTAGCCCATGTTTTTTTTTTTTTGTAGAATTGTGGGATTAATTGATTTGTGATGGGAAACGGAGTTGTTGATGTAAATTATGTGTATAAGAAGAGGAATAATAAATTATAGGGGATCACTATTTCAAATCCCAACTTTTGCTTACTTGAATACCAAAAAAATAAAAAATAAATAATTAATTGTAAATTACTTTAATACCCTTAATGAAATTAAAACTAAAAAAATATTACAAATACTATTTTTCTTTCTTAAATACCAAATAATCAAAAACTCAAAAAACCATTTCCCTCCTTCTCCACCTCCTTCTTCTCCCTCCCCAAAAACCCTTCTAAAAAATCTTCCTCACAACAAACCCTTCTAAAAAATCTCACAACAAACCCTTCTAAAAAATATCAAAACTAAAGAAATTAAAACCTCACAAAACGTATAAAATTGAGTTATAAGACAATAATATGGTAGTATATATGAAAGGAGAACACATTAAGGTAAGTATCGATGTCTTTTTTGAGCTTCGAAGTCGATTTTGAAGTTTTTTTTTTTTGAAACCCGTCGGCAATTTTCGACACATACAGGTCGATTTTTTGGTCAATTTTCGACACCAACGTGTCGAAAAAGAAAAAAAAAAAAAAAAACCAAATTTCGACACCTACCTGTCGAAAATTGTCCAAATTTCGACAGGTATGTGTCGAAAAAATACTGTTGGTAAAAAAAAAAAAAAAAAAATTTTTTTTTTTTTTTTTTTTTTTTTTTTTTTTACCAATAGTGTTTTTCGACACCTACCTGTCGAAAATTGTCCAAATTTCGACAGGTAGGTGTCGAAATTTGGTTTTTTTTTTTTTTTTTTTTTTTTTTTCTTTTTCGACACGTTGGTGTCGAAAATTGACCAAAAATCGACCTGTATGTGTCGAAAATTGCCGACGGGTTTCAAAAAAAAAACTTCAAAATCGACTTCGAAGCTCAAAAAAGACATCGATACTTACCTTAATGGCTTCTCTTTCCACATATACTACCATATTATTGTCTTATAACTCCATTTTATAAGTTTTGTGAGGTTTTGATTTTTTGAATTTGGAGATGTTTTGGAGGATTTAAGAAGATGAAAAAGATAGGGTTTAATTGGGTTGTCGCGGCAGTTACGAGCACGTACGGTGGCGTTCGGCGGCGGCGGCGGCGGCGGCGGTCAGGGTTGGAGAGGAGAAGAAATGGTGGAGGTTTTTTTTTTTAACAACAAAGGGTTTTTTTCTTTTTTTTTTATTTGGTTTTTGAATAGGTAATTTCTAATAAAATTTGATATAATTGATATTTTGTATGAAAGGGTGTTTTTGTAATTTTCTTTTTATTTTGGTTTTAAAGTAAGAAAAAACTTATAAATATGTACTCAATTGTGGTTTTCAACTAGGTAGTATTCAACTAAGCAAAAATTAGTATTCAAAATAGTTGCCCCCTAAATTATAATGTACTGATTTTGGTTGATTGCTCTGCTCATTCAGTAATTTTTACTAATAATATTATGGTAGAACAATTTTAATTTTGGAACAATTCTATAAATGTTGGAATTAAGGGTGAAATTGTAGGTTATGAAATTATCTTTCTACCTTAAAAGAAATAAAAAACAATTAGGACTAGATTGCAAATTTTGAAACTGTCGTTTCCTAGCCCCAAATTAAATTACAACCACCCATGAGGTATGGTTAAATTATAAAAATCTTCTCATGTTTGGGTAATTACAACCATCCCTCAACTATAAATCTTTTTACTCGTCTATCCTTGCGGTTTCAAATTTAGTTGAATCTTCTTGATTATATGGAATATTATCACTTTTGTTCCCGTTTTATCCCGTTCGAACTCCACATTTTGAAGCAACATGATCTTAATATGTGTTTTTTGGCTTGTATATACCAGATTGTGGTGCATCAGAAACTGTATTTTTACATAAGATGAGTACAAACTCGAGCACATTCGACTAAATCTAAAAGATTATGTTGAGTTTGACACCATAAGGGTGGATATGTAAGAAAAAACCATAGTTGAGGGGATAGACGTAATTATCCAAAGAAGAGGGATTTTTTTTGTAAATTAACCATATCTCAGGGGTGGTTGTAATTTACCCCTACATATAAAGTGTGGAGCTAATTGTAACTTTTTTTAAACTTTTAATTAAAAGTGAAAACCCTAGTTTGAGATCTCTTTAAATCTTTGGAGAGCTGGAGAAGTAAATTAGACGATTCATGTTGTTCCAATTCGTTCTAGCCCGCTCCGTTATGCATGACTGCTGCGGCCATCCGATTTATTGCATTGTCCGCAGCCATCCGATTTATGGTAAGGTAAGGAAAGAAAACCGATGAAAAGACAGATAAAAGACACTCAACATTTTGCCGTCGTCGTCACTTCCATCGCCGTAAAGACACTCTATTCCCATCGGAACCTGCACATACACCACACAACATCTCGCAGCACAGCCCATAAGGAGTTGTAATCGAACGCTTCCAAGTTCCAACAGCAAACCCACTCAGCCGTGCACCGCCTCTCGATGGATTTTCGCAGCATTACAGCAGTCGGCGAGCCCCGATTCCAGAGACTACGACGCGTTTCACGAGCTCCTCGTCATCTAGCGGAAGGTAGAAGGCGTAGAAGGCGGTGCCGGCAGACTTCGATAATGACAGCAGCGGAGAGAGAAAGAGGAATGATATTTGACTTTTTTTTCCCTCTCTAAATTGTTGGAGTGAGTAGTTAAAGGGTATAATTGAGAATATGTAAAATAGTAAAGTGGTGTGAGAAATTTGGCCGAGTCCAAATAGCCAATGTTTACCTCAGTCACATATCTATTTTTCCCTTGTGTAAAATATAGTGAAACATCATAATCATTGTAGTCTAAAATATCCAGATCATAAATATTACTTGTTCTCCAATATCTTCGTTTTCCCAAAAAATACATTATCTTAATTTTTCGATGTGGACCACTAATTTGATGTAATGTTGGTCTTCTTGTCTCCCAAGTAATGGATATGGATTCATGAAGCCAATATATAACTGTTTACTGAAAAAGAAATAAAGAAAAATAAATAAAGCAAGAGAAATAAAGAAAATAAACAATTTGATGTGAGTAACTACAGCCAGGAACCTTGCAACAAAATTGAATGCATTTGCAACGAGACACGTAATCTTTATATATAAACGTAAAAAAAGGTGCAACTAAGAAACCCTAATGGCATATTTGTATTTCTTTTAAATTTATTACTGTTATTATAATTTCCGAAAATTCCCAAGTTTTATGATTTGTTTCTCCATTTCTTAAAACAATATAATTTTGAAAATTTTCTTCAACCATTTGTCTGATTGTCGCCAATCCATACGTTCGTAGTACTAAGATGTCAATAATCGAAAATTTTCGACATCCACAGCACAAAGAACAAGTGTCTAATGTCATTATGTTAATTTGGCAAATGATGCGCAGATACACGTATTTTAAGGCATGATCCATAACAACATTTAGCTTCTATACACAGCTATTCGAAAGACGAGATTCGAAAGAAAAGGAAAAACATACGCAAGAAAACCGGCACGATACTTGCATAGCAAACTAAATGGTGGACCCAGTAATTTCAATCTCAAGTCAATGCAGACGAAAAACCCAATAATGTTGTGGCACGTGAAAATTACAAGACTGAGTTAAAGAAGATTGGCAAAATATGTATGAAGGAAGAAGAAATTCGCTTTCTACAACAACTCAACAACCTTAAACTTGGCTAATACGTGATTATTAGCAAGCATCACTATACGTTGGTTTATTCGTGAACGTGTAAGCCTACCGCATATGTAAACATTCAACATATGTTTCACACCTATCCACATGTGTATGTATGCGATTGTGTGTAAATCTACAACATGTGTTTATATATATACAGTAGAACCTCGATAAATTAATAACCTCGATTAAATAATAGTTTCTCTCGGTCCCGACTCGGTGAAAATGTGTTAAATTATTAACTCGATAATTTAATAATTCGCTAAATTAATAGAATTTCCCTAGTCCCGACTGTATTAATTTATAGAGGTCTAGCTGTATACGCTAATACGGGTAATTATGAGCAAGAATCTTGCAGCCATTTCAGCCAAGATAGACAAAAGCCCGATAGCCACTAGTTAATTGGTTGCAATTAGATTATCAACTAGTTACGCAATCTTCTTCACTTCTTCCGTAGATACTAAGCAATCCGATTTTTTTCAAGAAGTTGCCATCATTTCTCAACTTAGGTATATTCCACTCCATTGAAATAATCGAAAGATTCCTCACCATAGTTCTTGAAATAGTTAGAAAAATATCAAGACGCTAGAGCTAAACACAACATAATATCAATAATGGATAATCATATAAGCAACATTTGTATGCATAAAAAAACGACCATTTGTTTCCAAAATTAATTTGCCGTTTCCCACTTATTTAGCTTCATTTCGGATACGAACAAAGATCAACTACAAACACCCTTGGCCAGCATTTTTTTTTTATTTTCTAAAAATCAAGTCCAATTCAATATCAACAGAAGGAAATCAAATCGAAACAACACAAATTCGAATGTTAAAAAAAAATCCCAAAAATAAAAGCAGAGGATTTTAATAGAAAATCTAACCGAAAAAACATCACTTGGTTAAGCTTTGGCAACAACAAAATTCTTTGGGGTGATGCTCTCGATAATAAACCGATCACTGGTGATCTTCCCGTGCACTTGCCGAGCAGGAAGAAACGCAATGTGGCCGGCTACAGCTACGGCGTACCCTCCTCTCACTTTCTCTATCACGAAACCCTTCACTTTCGAATTGGACCTCCACGTGTTCTTCAGCTCCACCCACGCGCGCTGTTTCCTGAACCTCTGTGGGAGGAGGAGCGGCTGCTCGCCGCCGGACGCGGCGGCGTCGTTCTGACCTATGATGTCGTCGAACCTGGTGGCGGCCTGCTGCTTGGTACGGGGATCGCCGGTGACCAGATCGACGAAGCAGCGCTGGAGCACGACGTTCTTCACCGGCGTCTCCCGGTTCGACGGGGTGAGGAACCCGACCCGGCTGGAGAAGGTGGCCGGTTCGGTGGATTTGGGTGGTTTGATGAGCTCCTGCTTGTTGGCGATGCTGGGGCGGCCGATTCCGGCGTCGACGAGGTACATTTCTTCTCTCAGGCGGACGACTTTGGCCTCGAGGGCGTTTCCGCTGCGGAGGAAGAAGCTCGAATTGGATCTGGGGAACAGTTTGCTCATGTATGAGCTCATCTTTCTGGATCAATGGCGGAATTGTGGGTTTGAATCTTCGAAAGAGGGGTTCTGTACGGAAATTAGGGTTTTATAAATTGAATGCCGGTTTAATTGAAAGTTTACCACCCCTAAGGTTTTCATAATTCACATTTACGCCCCATACTTTAAATATTTAAACTTCGTTAGATACAAACACCTTTAGTGTTATTTGAAATTTATTTTAAACTTGGATGAAAATTGTATTTTTCTTTTCTTCATATTTATTCTTTTAAAAAAGCAAAATACCCAAGATTATATATTTTAAAACACATCCAATTCCATTTTAAAATAATTTGAAAGAATCAAAATTTCAAAAATCGGAAGGCAAATATCGAAAACTCCATTGCTTTTATTCAGGCATATTATAAAATACACAATATTCCTAATGTTATAAATACAATTTTCGAAGAAAAAAAAATCTTAACTCTTGGAATTGATTTCGGAAATATAAATAGTACATTACTTCCAATAAAAAAATCGGAAATGAATTCGGAAGGAAAAATATTGCTCCAAGATCGAATCTTTTTCCGGGATTTTAATTGCCGGAATTCGAAAATTCTCCTAGACTTTCCAATTCGTATCTATGCCGTGCGTATCCTATATCCTCGACGCCTAATTCCTATAAAAAAGAATTTACAATTTAGCAGCCAAGAAGAATATAAATCTTTAAGCTTAAAGAGCAACACTGAACCTAAATAGAGTTGATAGTGATACTAACCATGTATGTAAAACAAACATGTAAGTATATATAAAGCTTTGAATCTGCTGTGTACTATATCAAGACCCTCCATCATATAGCTCTTCTGCTGTAATTATATCGTGGTCTTGAATTCGCCACGCAAATTTCCCGCCACAACATATCCGAGTCGTCGACAAGCAGCTTGCTTGCATGCACAATGCACTGATGAAGTTCGTGCTTAGGGGTTGGCCTTAGACAACTTAGTTCGGTAAGCGGATTGGTAATCACCCTTGTACTGATTATCTCCTTTGCTGGCTGGACATGGTTCCACCAGAAATCAGACAACGCTATCTTCAAGATTTTCCAATACTCTTGATTTCGGTATAACCTAAACAAACTACTCCCGTTAACTGTGTAGCAATACATGTCCATCCAATCACGGTCGAGTATTTCCATCAAACCCTGAGCTTGGGGGATGTAATGCAGAGGGACTCGTTTCCATGGGAAGGCTATGTTCGCTTCACCACCGAAATACGGGCATTTAATTTCAAGAACGCCACTAGTGGGTTCCCAATAAAAATCAGTTTTGTCTTTAAATCCGTCGATAGCTCTGTCAGGTGAAGCTGCGAGCCAATTATCATCAGGGTTGTTCTTCCCATAGACCTGAAATTCGGGTTTTGATATAAATAACAACCTATTTCCATAATCTTCATACATTTGTATATATTTTTTGAGTGCTTCCTCTTCGTTAATGTTGCTCCAACATGTAGCTAGGTTGCCAGAGAAGGGTTCGTTTGTTCCGATCTTCTCCAGCCATAATTTGGTCCGTCCACGTGGCCAAAAACCGACTGCTAGGGCAAAAGTACTTGCTGTTAGTTTATGCTTTCTCAAGTTTTGCCAATTCTTGAAATGGTGCTGAAGTCCGCTATTTTGAAGGATATGGTGACTTTGACTACGGTAGCTTTCGGGTGAAAGACCACTCGTGCTGCCACTGTACCTTCTCCAGCAAGAAATGTTCAATGGAGTGATTGCTGCCTTCTTCAAATTGGAGTTGTTCAAGTTTTTCACTGCACATGATAAACTGTTAGCATGACATCAGTACTCAATGCACTCCCTCGAACAATCTATATTTAAATAAATACGATCATTCCTAATTTTCAAGAGAGAACTGCAGTTTAATCAGCTAATTCGGCATTAACATAGTATAAACAATACAACTCTCAAGAGTGCAAAAAAGGCTTACTGAAATGTGGACCAACGTCGAAGCAAGAGGGTTAAGCCAGCCAGCTATTGATTAGGTGCTGCAAACAAAAAACAAGAGCAACAAGTATAGTGGTTATTTCTCTGTATATCTTATGATTAAAAACAGGGATAAATGGAATAGTGTGGAGTTTGTGAATCCGGTTAGATAAATTGTGGTTCGTTTAATCCAATTTAGTCACGGTAAATACAAATTGACAAGTTCATTGTCGCCGACCCAAAACATGAATTTGAAGTTGCTGCAAACTCAAGGGGTTTAACCCAAAAATACCACGGTAAAACATTGCTATAGATAATTTTACAACATTTCATTAAATTGGCGGCACTTCGTTCAGGCATTTCATCAAACAAAACAAGAGCACTCTCTTGGTTGTAATAATTAAATCACATTCCATTAAATTGGCGGCACTTCGTTTAGGCATTTCATCGAACAACAAAAGAGCACTCTTTTGGTTGCAGAAAAGATACAGTTTAATCCCTTCACCGTACCCAGTTTAGGTATCTCCATCAACACGAAACAGATTCTAATTGCTCAATAGCTGAACATAAACACAGACTAAAGAAATAATAAATACATAAATAAATAAAATACCTCGTGCCTTTAAGTTGGAGATATTTCCGGAAGCAACAACTCTGAATACAGTCCACAGATAAACTGTGCTCCGGTGGTCGGACTGAAGCCTGACGGTGACGCACGGCGAAGTCCGACGCCGCGGGGTTAATCAGACTGTTGGAGATGGAAAAGGAAAAAAAATAAAAAGAGAAACGGGAGCAAGGCTTTCACATGGTGGCTCGACGGCGGCAGTAGACGGGTTAATTGGTGGGCTGTGATTAAACTCGCCGGAAGATGTCGGGTGGTGAGTGAGGGCGGTCGCCGGCGGTTTTGAGACGAATTTTTTTGAAATTGAGAGCAAAGTTGAGCTTGCCCAGCAGGGCAAACCGCCGATATTTATACGATGATAATTAAGTAGTTTAGGTAAATTGAGTGGAGATACTAATAAATGTCGTTTCATTTTTAATAATATGGTTCCGATTTTGAGTTTGGCAAAATTTACAATACGGAATTTGTAGGCCTTTGAGCTCACTTTATAATTGAACTTGAATTACTCAAGTTGAATGTGGAATGAAAAATATATGCATAAATCAATAAACATTGTCGACAACTTTAATGTTTTGAGAACCCCCAACCCACCCACCTAGAAATATTGATTTGGTAGCACTTTGCCCAAAAAAACCAATTTTCGGTGGTATTGTGCAACAAAAATAATATTTTTAAACGACAATGTGTAGAAAAATAGTGTTTTTAAGGAGATAATATGCCAAAAAAATAACATTTAAAGGGGTAACGTGCAAAAAAAAAGTTAAAAAAAAACACTCAATTCCGATTAATAATTCATCGGAATTTTGCTATTGGGGCACATCGTGCAACAAGTATAACATTTTGAAGGAGACATTCACCTTTTTAAATTTTGAGGGGGTGAAGTGTGAAAATAATTTTTTTATAGGGGGTGATATGCAACTTTTCCTATCTAAAATTCAAAATGTAACCCGGTCATGCACAACTTTGACATCAGACATCCAATCTAATTGATGCAAGTTAGATTAAAAAACTAACGTACATGAATAAAGTTCCCGTGTTTTAAATTTTATTAAAGTCAGACTAAAAAATGATCAAGATCACGTTTAAAAGCAGAACAACATATAGTAAATTTGAAACGACATTTAACATTTCAAAATTTTTATTTGTAGAGAAAATTAATTACCAATATGAATGTTTGTAATTTATGTTTTGTTTCATGAGAAGATGAACGTTTGCATTTATTCATATAACTTAAATTGTGTTATGTTACCACTAGATCATTTGTGAGTTTGTGAAATAAATAATTTTTTCTATTATTTATATACTAACTGGTGGACACAATATAATCGCGGTCAACACAGTATATATAATAATAGTTAACACGATATAATAGCGATTAACATAGTATAATAGCGAGCGATCGACACAACATAAGCAAGTATCATCGGATTAATTTTTTTTTATTTAATTTTGTTTGCTCATTAATTGTTTTATTGATCAACATTATTTATTTTTTACTTTATTTACTTAATTTCACACTAATAATAATTTTCACAACAATATGAATTGATATCTGATATGCCTAATTGGGTCAACCCAATGGGCCTACAATTTATTTACCTACTGGGCCACGAGCCCAATATCGAAGACCATTATCACCGAGGCCCAATCACCTTCAAGTAAGGTTCGGGCCCGACAATCTCAACTAAGCTATAAATAAAGGTTTAAACTCATTCCTTAAGGTACGTCCTATTAACTGAGTAATACTATCAATTGTATTCTCTGGACTATTTCTATGATCAGCATGTCTGACTTGAGCGTCGGAGGGGTTTCCGCCGGATCAACCCCCGGCTTAGTTTATGTGTTCTATGATCGCAGGTACCTCAGGATCATCAAGTTGTCAAGCTACTGATCTGCTTTGCTCTCCCAGCTCATTTTCTACACCACCCCAGATGATCTACATTTTAGCATCATCATTTTGGCGCCGTCTGTGGGAACGATGCAAACCATATCACGTAGCCAACAAGATCCTCCTGAGGCGTCTGCTCGGAGAGAAAATGACACAGCTAACGACCTCCCACCTCGTTGAGGCTCTGGCTTGCCACCTCCTCCACATCCCATGGATCCGCCTCGCGGGGTTCAGGTGATCCCCTCGGGACCCACCACTTGCCGATCCACCGCTCCCTGCTCCTCGAATGGTTCAAATAACCGAGGATGCGCTTCAACGCATGATAGCAAAAGCTTCAACTCGTGCTGCCATAGAGGTCGTGACCCAATATATCGCCACGATGGGAGCAAATGCTCCCAACGCGATACCAGCACCTGCTCCACATGTGGAGCCACCTATGGCACCACCGCCGTCGACTCCCTGGGGGCTTACATATGCCCCCAAAATATTTCGCTCGCCAAGGGTTATCGACTCCCTGGGGGCTTACATCGCCCCCAAAATATTTCGTTCGCCAAGGGTTATCGACTCCTGGGGGCTTACATCTGCTCCCAAAATATTTCGTTCGCCAAGGGTTATCGACTCCCTGAGGGTCACATCGCCCCCAAAACATTTCATTCGTCATAGCAGGAGCCAACGCTTCTCATCGTGAGGCCCCACTGGGTCCTCAACATGATCAATTTCTACTTACTTCTCAAACGGTTCAGATAACCGAAGAAGACCTTCAGCGTATGATCACGGAAGATTCAACTCGTGCTGCCACTGAATCAGTGACACCATATATCGCCAAGGTGGGGCATCTCACCCCAGTGGTTCGTGATCGCCTCATCCTAAATGGGGGGCTATCCCATCCTAAAGTTGGGCATCTCCTCTCAAGGGTGGTACATCCACTGACCTTTCAACCCCAAGGGGTTTCACATCCTTTCAAGTGTTTCACGTCCCTACTTCAAAAAACAGAAAAAAGGTCTGACGCGCGTGCACTAACCAATGGCACAACCGTGCGCATCAACCTCAGACCATAGGTCTCGAGCGCCTCATCCTACAGTGGGCAGTTATCCCCATCCTAAGGTTGGGCATCACCCTTACCTTTCAACCCTAAGGGGGTTCACATCACATCTCAAGAGACGAGTATAATCTCACTACTCAAAAAATAGAACATCCCCAAGGGGGTGCACATCCCATCTCAAGGAACGATGATAATCTCCCTACTCAAAAAATAGAACATCCCCAAGGGGGTGCACATCCCATCTCAAGGAACGATGATAATCTCCCTACTCAAAAAATAGAACATCCCCAAGGGGGTGCACATCTCATCTCAAGGAACGAGGGTAATCTCCCTATTCAAAAAATAGAACATCCCCAAGGGGGTGAATATCAACCAAATAAAAAAGAAAAAGAAAAAAGATGAAGATGAAAAAATAGAAAAAAAAAGAAGATGATGAAAAAAGAGAAGAAGAAAGAAGATGAAAAAATGCAAGAACAAGAAGAAGAAAAAAGAAGATGAAAAGATACAAGAACAAGAAGAAGAAGAAGAAGAAGAAAAAAAGGGAGGAGATGCAGTGGAGCCGCGTGCGCGCGGCTCCATTAAAAAAAAAAAAAAGAGACAGGAGGCGCGCGTGCACTGCACGCGCGCCAGCAAAAAAAAACAAAAAAAAAAAAAGAAGGGAGATGGACTGGACGCGTGCAAAGCGCGCGCGGGGGAGGGCGCCGCACGATCTGTCAGTTGCCACCTCGGTCCTCGCGCGCGGCAGTAATTACAAAATAAAAAAAAAAAAAAAAAAAAAAAAGGAAAAAGAAAAAGAAAAAGAAAAAGAAAAAGAGAAGAAAAGGAGAGAGAATAGGGGAGGGCGGGGCAGCACGTGGGCGTGACATCACTCACTTCCCAAGCCTGCTGCAACATTTCTCTCTCCACCCTCGTGCTCCGTGCATGGCTCGTCCTCACATGCCAAATCACGCGGCTTCAAGCTGCGCGGCTCTCGTTTATGCGGCTCCCCTCACATGCCAATTCGCGCGGCTTTAAGCCGCCCGGCTCCTCTCACATGAAAATCGCGCGCGGCTTCTAAGGCAATCTAATCACGCACGAATTTGGACACGCTCTTCCAAATCGCGCCCAAAATTTTACGCGCTCCACCAAATCGCACGCTCTATCAAATTGCGCGTAGATTTTGACTCGCTTCACCAAATCGCACGAGAATTTCAATGCGCTCCACCCAAATTGCGCGAGCTCTTTAACGCACCTACCAAATTGCGTTCGCTATCAAATGAAAAAAAAAAAATTATTTCTCCACGCCATGCCAACGATTAACGCAAGACTACAACACCGATCTACTCTCAATACGATCTGGTACCCCTTTCGACTTGGCTCCCACATCGTCTCGAGAGTGGGGGGCTTGCGAGACAACTCCCACAAGGAGCCAACTCGCTCAGTACTACCACCCGCAGCGAGATAACTCCCACGAGGAGCCAACTCCCTCGGGTCTCATAACCACAGCGAGATAACTCCCACGAGGAGACCACTCGCTCTGTCCCACAATTCGCAGCGAGGCAACTCCCACGAGGAGCCAACTCGCTCGGTACTACAACCGGCAGCAAGACAACTCCCACGAGGAGATAACTTGCTCAGTCATATAACCCGTTGCGAGGCAACTCCCACGAGGAGTCAACTCCCTCGGGTCTACGAACCCACCGCGAGACAACTCCCACGAGGAGCAAACTCGCTCGGCCCTACACATTCGTTGCGAGACAACTCCCATGAGGAGTCAACTCCATCGGTATTACGAACTTGTAGCGAGACAACTCCCACGAGGAGCCAACTCGCTCGAAACTACAACCCGTAGCGAGACAACTCCCACGAGGAGATAACTCGCTCCGTCCTACAACCCGCAGCGAGGCAACTCCCACGAGGAGCCAACTCCCTCGGGTCTACGAAACCATAGCGAGATAACTCCCACGAGGAGACCACTCGCTCCGTCTTATAACCCGTTGTGAGATAACTCCCACGAGGAGCCAACTCCCTCGGGTCTCATAACCATAGCGAGATAACTCCCACGAGGAGACCACTCGCTCCGTCTTATAACCCGTTGTGAGATAACTCCCACGAGGAGCCAACTCGCTCGATACTACAAATCCGTTGCAAGGCAACTCCCACGTACAACCACCTCGCTCGATAATAAGACTCGCTGCGAAACAACTCCCACGAGGAGAGAACTCGCTCAGAGCAACCTCAATCCGTACGCTCCACAATCGCGCGTCATCCAATGCTCCTACAACTTCGCTGCAAGACAACTCTCTTGAAGAGACAACTCGCTCGCAATGCACTACATAATCGCAAGCTCAAGTTAGCACGATTACAACCCTAGAAACACTTAGAGATATTATGAGAATCTATATAGCCTGGCCAGCTTGATTACTCAAAATTTATCTACTTGTTTTCGATGGGTCCTTCATTAAAACGTGGCCACGGTCCAAACATACTTACGACCCACGAGGTCTAACAAGGGGCACGATCCCCATAAAAAAACTCTTGAGAGCCTGATCCCCTCCTCAAGTACATCACGCACAAGGCTATATGTAAACACATACAAGCAACGCGTCAAAACATTGACAATGTCGATAAATAACAACTCCCACGAGGAGAATACTAGCTCCGTGCTACTACATTTTCACGAGACAACTCCCACGAGGAGATAACTCGATCAACTCTATTACCCCACGACGAGACAACTCCCACGAGGAGATTACTTGATCCGTGCTATCACATTATCGCGAAACAACTCACACGAGGAGATAACTTGATCGACTATATTACCCCGCGACGAGACAACTCCCACGAGGAGACAATTCGCTACTACATTGTCGCGGGACAACACCGACGACTCAAATAACTTACATAGCGACAACTTGGTCGCGCTACGCGCCAACGCGCACTCACGCCCCTCCGACACACGCTCCAATGCATTTTCGCACACCATCAGTCCATATGCCAAAGAACGAACACTACAATTTTCACTCTCGACACGATTGAGAACCCATTTCGACATGGCCCCCACATCGACTCGAGAGTGGGGGGCTTAATGATATGCCTAATTGGGTCAACCCAATGGGCCTACAATTTATTTACCTACTGGGCCACGAGCCCAATATCGAAGACCATTATCACCGAGGCCCAATCACCTTCAAGTAAGGTTCGGGCCCGACAATCTCAACTAAGCTATAAATAAAGGTTTAAACTCATTCCTTAAGGTACGTCCTATTAACTGAGTAATACTATCAATTGTATTCTCTGGACTATTTCTATGATCAGCATGTCTGACTTGAGCGTCGGAGGGGTTTCCGCCGGATCAACCCCCGGCTTAGTTTATGTGTTCTATGATCGCAGGTACCTCAGGATCATCAAGTTGTCAAGCTACTGATCTGCTTTGCTCTCCCAGCTCAATTTCTACACTACCCTAGGTGAGCTATATTTTAGCATCATCAATATCTACTTTAGTTTTTTTATTGATCACCGATATTATACCATATGTTGATAAAATTATATTTGATACATATATAAATTTAACTGCATGAAGATGTAAATAGGGTATATTAAGCTACTAGCATTGGACAAAATCAAGATCAATAATTCCCATGAAATAAAACATACAATTTTTTTATTCAATATAGAATTACAAATACATGAAACACAAGCATAACTTTATCTGGAATATGCTATTACGATTTTTCAAGAACGTCGTCGCCAAACGCGAGGATCGATCATCATGGAAGTTCATCATGAGAGTGTTATTGCTAGAGAATGGTTTTATTGATGGATATAATTGTATTATATAATAAAAGTACAATATATATATTAAAGGCAAGTTTATACATTTTTTTTTTTGGTTTATTTTTGGGAGGCGTAGTTATTGATGAGAATATATATATTAATGGTGAATTGCAGTAGAATGGTAGGAAAGAAAAGGGAGTTTTGGGATAGGGTATAGTGTGGTTGATCATATATATATGTATTAGAGCAATTATGAAGATTGGTTGTTGAATGTGGCATTTAATGGAGATTAAGGTGGTGGTGGTGGTGGTGGAGATGGAGGTGGAGGTGATCGCCGGCCCGGAGAAGGTGGTGACGGTGGTGGTGGTGGTGGAGTTGGAGATGGTGGTGGTGGAGATGGAGATGGAGGTGGAGGTGATCGCCGGCGGCCCGGAGAAGGTGGTGACGGTGGTGGGGGAGATCTCACTGGAGGTGGAGGTGGAGGGAAAGAAGGTGGTGGTGGAGATGGAGGTGGAGGGGAAGAAGGTGGTGGAGGGGGAGGTGGACTTGGAGATTGTGGTGGTGGAGGTGGAGGAGAAGAAGGTGGAGGAGGTGGAGGTGGACTTGGAGATGGTGGTGGTGGAGGTGGAGGGGGACTTGGAGATGGTGGTGGTGGAGTAGGTGGTGGTGGTGGAGGAGAAGAAGGTGGTGGTGGTGGAGGAGAAGAAGGTGGTGGTGGTGGAGGTGGAGTTGGAGATGGTGGTGGTGGAGATGGAGGTGGAGGTGGAGGGGAAGAAGGTGGTGGTGGTGGAGGGAAAGAAGGTGGTGGTGGTGGAGGTGGGCTTGGAGATGGTGGTGGAGGGGAAGAAGGTGGTGGTGGTGGAGGAGAAGAAGGTGGTGGAGGTGGAGTTGGAGATGGTGGTGGTGGAGATGGAGGTGGAGGTGGAGGGGAAGAAGGTGGTGGAGGGGAAGAAGGTGGAGGAGGACTTGGAGATGGTGGTGGTGGAGGTGGAGAGGAAGGAGGTGGTGGAGGTGGAGGGGGACTTGGAGATGGTGGTGGTGGAGACGGAGGTGGAGGTGGAGGTGGAGGGGAAGAAGGTGGTGGTGGTGGTGGAGGTGGAAATCTAGGTGGTGGTGGGGAAAAAGGTGGTGGAGGTGGAGGTGGATGGGGACTTGGAGATGGTGGTGGTGGAGACGGAGGTGGAGGTGGATGGGGACTTGGAGATGGTGGTGGTGGAGACGGAGGTGGAGGTGGAGGGGAAGAAGGTGGTGGTGGTGGTGGAGGAAATGGTGGTGGAGGTGGAAATCTAGGAGGTGGTGGGGAAAAAGGTGGTGAAGGTGGAGGTGGAGATGGAGGTGGAGGAGAAGAGGGTGGTGGAGGTGGTGGTGGTGGAGATCTCAATGGAGGTGGTGGTGATTTACAAAATAATGGATTAGTGTTAAGCCAAGGAGGTAAGTAAGGAGGAAATATTATGCATTTTTTCGGTTTTGGAAAAACTATAGTAGCATTAGTAATCGCAACTAATGTGGATAAAATCCATACTAAAACCCACAATTTCAGTCCCATAATATTTTATTTTGAGCAGACAAATTAAATTAAATATTTTCACTCTGAATTGATTGAAAAAGTATGAGTTCTTTCCACATATATATACAGGTGAATTCTGCACATACATTAATGTTTGTGCATTCTTTTTCTCTACTAGGCTGGCCAAAATTCATTAACCATCTTTCCGTAAATTCAACAAGAGTTTACTTATTTCTTTTGCGTACAAACACATCATTAATTGAATTTTTTTAACCTTCATTACGAAATTAGATAATTAACAATTTGCTGGAATTATGAAAAAAATCAGAAAACAAATTAGGAATTACTTTATATACAGCTGAATTGTACAAAAAAAAAAAAAAAAATATATTGAAAAAATAATAAAAAAGTAGGAGAGTTAGAAAAATGAATATTGTGTATTAACTATTTATGACTGACCAATATTAAATTATTGTTTCTTATTTACGTGAAATTATGCATTATACCCTCAAAGTTGAAATTTCATTGTAATAAAAGTCAGTACAAAGTATTAATTGGTTGCTGCATAATGTTTTGTATTAAAACGTGTCCTTGCATGCAAATATTAAGGCAATCTTTGGAAGCGTTTTGGATCTTATTTTGATTTCATTTTGAGGAAATATGTTGTGGGAGAAGAATTTGAAAATGAAAGTAATGTTTGTTTGTATTTTGGAAGGAGACAAAATACACTGTAGCAGTCAAATTATGTTTAAAGGTGTTAGAAAAAAGTATTTTTGAAGAAAAATATTGAAAGATGAAGTGATGTTTATTTGTTTTTTAGTGAAAACATTTTTTACTGTAGCAGTCAAATCATTTTACTGTAACAGTCACATCATGTCTGAAGGAGAGATAAACTTTTAAAATTGTTTTGAAAAAATGATTTGAAAAGTGTAATAAATCTCATTTTGTTTTGGGGAAACAATGAAAACAAAATGGAAATAGTTCCAAACATTGTCGATCGGAGATATGTTCCAACAAGGTAAAATGAAAAACATATTAAAACAAAGAGATTAAATTTCGAGCGGGTCAGTCGATATTTAATATAAATCGGATTCCACTAATTTTTTGATACGTGGCACTCTTAATTCTGAATAAATCACGCTGATTATAATTATGGTTAGAGGGCTTATGGGTTATGCTGGAGTTTTCTTTTTCCTTTTTTTTTTTTTTTCCAATTATTAGAATCCTAATTATATTTTTATTTAAACTATCCACGTGTCAATCATCCTACGGCATCCGATTTTCCTATTAAAACAAACCATCCGGTCTAAATTTGCACCCTAAAAGAAAATGAAATATACATGTTATTACATTCTTGTAACACACTACCTATTAAGAGTAATTAAATGCTGCACATGGTTATTTATACTTGGTGAATTTTAACAATCGAAAAATTACTGACTTTGTCCAAACCCAACCAAACCTTCTTCCTAGTGGGTGGACGTCGGACGGATTGGATCAAAAATGGTTTTTTTTTAGAAAGTTTTTATTTTTTTCAGAAGTAAAAAGTGGATTCCAATTTCCTTTCCAAAAATATCGGAATGCAAAGTTCATTCGGGTTTCGGAATGAATTGAAATCGACAGAATTTCGAAAATTAAATTTATTTAATCTTTTGTCCCAAATTCGGATATAATGAAAATTTTCACTTTTTTTTTTTTTTTTTTTTTTTTTTTTTTTTTTTTTTTTATCTTTTTTGAAATTTTGCAGAAAAATGCAAGAAAATTCAAAAGAGGGTTCGAGAAAACGCAATAAATAAAAACACATGTAGGAACAACAAATTAAAACGTAAACAATGCAACATAAAGTTTCTGATACCAATTAATATTTTATAAGGTTTTAATTTACTTGACCTTCCGTATTTATATTTTTCATATAAAATATAACATAAGTTATCTTATAAATTATAAAATATATCATTAAATTATATTAAATATTTCGAAAAACCATAGAAATACTTGGAACTAAAATCGAATCAGAAATCGGAATTTCCAGTTATTTTCTATACCATTCCGATGTTATTCCAAATAAATTCGGAAAAATCGGAAACTGGAACTTCAGAAATCGGAATGAAAAATACGGTTTCAAATTCGAATATTTTCGGACCGAAATTGGCAGAATTCGGATATTCCATTCCGATTTCCACTCCTACTCCTCCCACACTTCGAAGCCATCGTACTCAGAGATGCCTATTTCAGATTACTCAACAAAACAAACGATTGTCTCTTTGTTAAATTTCTTCGAAGTAGATTTGAATTTATGATGTGACGACATGAATTTTGGTGATTGGACAATAAAATGAGGTTTTTTTTTTACCAGGCGGAGGAAGAGGTGCGGTGGTGGTGGAGGTAGTCCATGATTTGTTGTGAAATTACAATCAAGTCCCTAATTAAAGTTTAAGGAATTTAATATAAATTGCAATTTGGCCTTTATTGCTTTTCGTTTTTGCATTTTACTCATAAACATATGTATTCAACAAAGGGGTAAACTTGTCCAAGAAAATACAATAGCTAGAATAAATGTAATAATTCAAAAAAGTCGACACGCCATGTCAGCAAGACGGGCGGATTTTTAATGGATGTGTTGTTTTGGCTCATTTTGAAGTTCAAGGGATTTTTTATACGCTGTGTATAGTTTAGATAGGCAAAGTGAACTTTACCCCAAAATTTATAATATACACTTTTGCCCAACAATTATGCTATAGATAAATGCATTTTTATTTACCTAATTAAACAAAGGATTTAAGCATGAAATTACCCGAAAAAGTATACAACTTTAGCATACGAACAAGATGATCAATTTTGATCAACGCACAATTTATTCAATTATATTAAATATACGAGTACAACTACATCAAACATACACTCCAAACAACCTCTAAAATCAACTATATTTCATTACATTTACCAAACCATTAATCTCCATAACTACAAATTCCGATGTCATCTGGAGTCGAGATCTTGATGGTGGAATACTTTTTTCGTCAATAACTTCTCTCTCAAAAATGAAAAGAAATACTAACAGTGAGTCTTATTATTGAACACGTATAGAAGAACTATTATTATTACTTAGAAAAAAAATTGAAGATTGCAGTACAATTTCGAAAAGATAGGGTTCGAATTAAAGTCGCAATCGACACCTTTTAGTGCAATAGTGGTTGATCATACATATGAATCAGGTAAGGGGTGGTGGTGGAGTTTGGCAAAATATTAGGAGAGGAAAAGGCAATTTTGGTAAATTTGGAGGGTATTTTAAGCAAAAATGAGGACTGGGGGAGTGTTGGGGTGCAGAAGGACAAAATATAGGTATTCGTGGAAATTGAGGTAAAAATGGTGGATTTCTTATGCATCGAATAGTTATTGCATTGCCAATTGTAATTAACATAGGCAAGAGTGCAAGAACAAACCATAATTTGAACTCAAAATTCAAAATGTAATCCGTTGATGCGCAATTTTGGCACCGTGTATCCAATCTAGTTGATTCAAGTTGCATTAAAAAACTGGGGAAATGTGGGATACCCCTAGTTTTGAAAATATATAGGGGTATATCTTATGGATTTTTCTTTTCTAGTCAAAAACCCAAATTCTAATCTTAATTTGATAGACCCTCCTAGATAAATTGAAATACCCATTTTGCCCTTTTAATTATAATTTAAAACCCTAACTACAAATTCCGATGTCAAAAACCCAAATTCTCTCTTTTTCTTTCTCTCTCTTCATCTCTCTCTAACTCTCTCTCTCTTCTCTTTTCTCTCTCTCTCTCTTCATATCTCTCTCTAACTCTCCATTTCTGCCCACAGCCCTCCGCCGCCGCCGTTGCTCCCCTCACATCCTTGCGCCGTCGCCGCTGCTCCCCCACCTCCTTGCTCCGCCGCCGCCGCTCCCCTTACCTCCTTGCGCTGCCGCCGTCGCTGCTCCACCACTGCCTTGCGCCGCTGCTCCGCCACGGCCTTGTGCCGGCCGTCGTTGCTCCTCCCACCGCCTTGAACTCCGTATTAAACCATCAACTTCACCTTTTAAAGTTATTTTTTAAATTTATGAATGTGCATCTATTTTTTATTTATATTTTTAAGCTCTGAATTCCTACAATTTTACCTTTTTTAATTGTTTTTTTTTTTATGAAAACCAACTGAATTCATTCAAATCGTGATCCAATGGTGTGTAGTCAGATCTAATGATGAATTTCAGATCTGGAACCGGTGGTGTTTGATTTGTATCTATTTACTGCATTTATCAAAAAATAAACCAGATCTACTATGTTTTTGAATTTTGGAAGATCTGTGAACAATTAATATTAAAATATTTTTCTTTGGATTAATTAATTTTTTATTATAAATATATAATTTCATTTTTGTATTTATTTGAAGATAATTCGAAATGCCTCAAGTGTGAGAGCTTTGTTTGTCGGTAATAGAAATTTAATCAGTAGTGGTTACTTAGTCATATACAGCCATATGTAGTCATGTATAGTCATGGCTACATATAACTACAGGACTTGTATACTATAGGACTTGTATACTATAGTCCTATAGTATAACTATACAAGACTATTGTCGAATGCAGTTGGTTACTTAGTCATATACAGTCATATGTAGTCATGTATAGTCATGGCTACATATATGATATAACTATACATGACTATAGGACTTGTAGTATACTATAGTCATTGTAGTCGATTTTAGTTCTGTAAATTTATCAACAAAAAAATCCATTTTCTTTTGTATTTTTCATGTAATCTAACTCGCATGTTCCATTTTTCTATTTAACTCGTATTTTTTTGTCGCAGGTTTTGCTTTTATTATAATTTTATGACATGCAGAGAATAAGATGCGATGTTGCCTTGTGAAGTTGGATTCATGCTACAGTAGTCTAGACTTTATGTCACTATATATAACTATAGATAATTGCAGATAATTATAGTCACCTGTAGTAACATACAGTTATATGTATGCTATAGGTTTTTTAATGTACAATAATACTTGTTCATGTTTGAAGAATATATGAATGTGATTGTATTTTTTCATTTTTTGTTTGTTAGTTGATTTATAATATCAAGATCTAAATTGTGAATTTTATTTGTTGGTGTAGATGAATTTTGGGGTAAAAAGACAGTACATGACTACATATAACTATACAGGACTATTGAACCTGTAGTATACTTTCAGTTCAGTAATTTTACCAAAATTTGAATTTATAAAAAAAATATTAAAAAATTAAAAAAATTAAAAAAATCAAAAAATTAAAAAATCGAAAAATTAAAAAAAAATCAAAATATTAAAAAAAATTATTTTACAAAAAAATACAATATTAATAATAAAAAAAAGTACAATATATATACAAAAAATAAAAAAATAATTAAAAATAAAAATAATGATATATGCAGTACAAAATACGAAATGCAGGTCCAAAATGATGAATGCAGTAGTTGAAAATGCTAAATGCAGTTGGACGAAAATTATAAATAAGGGCATAATAGTACTTTTGCCTCTCCAGGAGGGTATCTCAAAGGAAGATTTTTAGGGGTGGACCTATCCCTATCAATTTTCCATATGAGGGGTGTATATCGAATGGACCCTAAAAAACTAATGTACATGAATAAAATTTCCGTGTTTTAAATTTTACTAAAATAAAATTAAAAAACGGTCAAGAACACATTTAAATTGAGAACAACATTAATAAATTTAAAACGACATTTAATATTTCAATTTTTTTTATTTGTAGGGAAATTTAATTACCAATATGAACGTTTGTAATTTATGTTTTGCTTGAGAAGATGAACATTTGTATTTATTCACACCTAAATAAAATATTGGGCAAATGGCGAAAATGGACATGACAAGGGACTGAAATGCACATTGGTCCAACAAAAAAAACAGTCTTTCATATAAACTCCTTTCCATGTCTTTTGTCCAAAATACCCTCCATAATATAATTATTATCAATCTCATCAATTATGCTCTAACTTCCTTAATATTACACATTGACCCTGAATTTAAACAAATATATCACATTAACTCCCATTTTAATAATTTTTTAAATTTTTTTCTTTTTTTCAGAAATTAATTTTATTTCTGAATTTTTTTTCCGGCCAGATTCCGGCATTGACTGACGGAGACCGTCGGTCTCTGGCGTTGATTTTTTTTTTCTAAATTTTTTTCCGGCCGGTCAACTGCCGTTGATTTTTTTTCCGATTCTTTTTTTTTTTTTTTTTTTTAAATTTTTGTTTGTTAGAAAAAAATATTTTAATTAATATTACCGTCTTGGCTGCTAAATTACTGTTTGGGACAGTAATATTACTAATATTACTATCCAAACAGTAATATTATTGCATAAGACAGTAATATTACGGTCGGAGACAGTAATATCACGGTCGAAGACAGTAATATTACAGTCGAAAACAATAAATATGCAGGCCAAGACGATAAAATTAATTAATACAGTAATTTAACAGCCAATACAATAATATTAATTAAAATAATTTTTTTTAAGAAAAAATAAAATTTCAAAAAAAAAAAAAGGTTAATTAACAATTAAATTACTGTCTCCGACAGTTAAATAACTGCTGGAGACAGTAATTTAGCAGCCAAGACAGTAATATTAATTAAAATATTTTTTTAAGGAAAAGAAGTCAATTAACAGTTAAATAACTGCTGGAGACAGTAATTTAGCAGCCAAGACAGTAATATTAATTAAAATATTTTTTTTAAGAAAAAAAAAGTCAATTAACAGTTAAATTACTGTCTTCGACAGTTAAATAACTACTGGAGACAATAATTTAGTAGCCAAGACTATAATATTAATTAAAATATTTTTTTAAGAAAAAACAAAATGAATGAAAAAGTCAACGCCGGAGACCCGACAGTCAACGGCGGTTGACCTACTGGAAAAAAAATTTCAGAAAAGAAAAAGTTTTCAAAAAAGAAAAAGTCAACGTCGGAGACCGGCGATCAACGGCGGCTGACCGGCGGTCTCCGGTGGTGGCGTGTCAAAATTGGGGTCAAAATTGAAATTTATGGTCAAAATTAGTTAATTGATGAAATTTGTCAAAATTGGGGTGTAAATCATGAAATTGAAGTTGAATTGGGTTTCAATGAATTGAGGGTAATTTTGGTATATATAAAACGGTTTTCCTTATTTGCAAATAAGTTTGAATGTGCTGAAAATATTTGCAAGACAAAAAAGTTGAATGTCTCTTTTTGAATTACATGCCCTTGTCATGAGCCTATTTACCATTTGCCCTAAAATATTATACCTAAATTGTGCTATGTTACCACTAGATCATTTGTGAGTTTGTGAAATAATTAAAAAAAATCTTTTATTTATCTACTAACTGGTATACACAATATAATCGCGGTCAACACAATATAATAATAGTTAACACGATATAATAGCAATCAACACCATATAATAACGAGCGATCAACACAACATAATAGCAACCATGTCAGATTAAGTTTTTAATTTTAAATTTTTTTTGCTAATAAATTGTTTTATTCAAAAACACTATTTATTAAAACTATTGAGAGCAATAAAATGATTTCTTAAGTTGGGTTTTTCCACTTTTCATTGATGTATATGTGAGTATATATACATGAGGATTGATTCAATGGGAATCAATCAAGTGATTACAATCACGGTAGATCAGCATAAAATATACAGTGCAAGGCTTGATTTAAGGTAATTGTGTATATAAGGAAAAACTAATTAAGAAGGATGATTTGCATAATTAGGAACGTGATATATTCTTTATATGCCCCCGCAAGATGGCGATTCGGTTAGAAACGCCAATCTTAGAATAGGCATGAAGTGTAAGAGAAGAGTTACTGGACAAAAACAAACCATGTTCAGATGTACCGCCCAAGTAGCGAAGAACTCGTTTCACGGCTGTCCAATGACTTGTAGTAGGCTGATTTGCAAATTGAGCAAGTTTATTCACAGCATATGCAATGTCTGGACGGGTGAGCATTAAGTACTGTAGGCTGCCGACAATTGTGTGATATTCTTTGGCATCACCAAGATGAGCGTTATCACTAATAGATAGGGTATTGCCGGTGGATAGAGGTGTCTTGACAGCCTTGGCACCGACCATATTTGTACGATCTAGGAGCTCCATAATATATTTTTTCTGAGAAAGAAATACACCATTTTTGCTTCTTGTCACCTCCACACTCAAAAAGAAATTTAGATTACCCAAGTCTTTGATGGAGAATTGTGCGCCAATCTTCTTTACAAATGTCTCAATTGACGGTGAGTGATTCCCTGTAATGATCAAGTTATCCACATAAACAATTAAGTAGATGATAATTCCTTCATGGGCAAAGATAAATAGACAAGTATCTGACGCGGAGTTGATGAAACCAAGTGAAAATAAACATCGTTGCAATTCTGAGAACCACACCCGTGGGGCTTGTTTTAGACCATAGATTGCCTTATTCAACTTGCAGACATGGTTGGAGAATTGTTCGTCAATAATTAATCCGGGTGGTTGAGACATATAAACATCTTCGTTCAGAAAACCGTGAAGAAACGCATTATTAACATCCAATTGCCGAAGAGGCCAGTTGCGAGAGACCGCAATAGAAAGAATGACTCTGACTGTTGTATGCTTAGCTACATGCGAGAATGTCTCGTCATAGTCTAGGCCTGGTCGTTGATGGAATCCTTTCGCAACAAGACGAGCTTTGTATCGGCTAATTGTCCCATCAGAGTTGTATTTTATCCTGAAAACCCACTTACAACCAACAACATTAGAGGAAATATTACCAGGAACTAGGGACCATGTATTCTGGTTTTTCAATGCAACAATTTCTTCTTTCATGGCTGCACGCCAATGGGGATCTTTAAGAGCACTAATGACAGATTTTGGCTCCCGAGGCTTGATATCAATTTTTGATACGGGTAGGCTTGGGGTTGCGGTTGGAGGTTTTTCGGTCGGGTTGGGATTGATATGAGAGGTTGATTTTTGAGTGACTAGGCATAGTCGTTGAATGGGTTTACGGATATTATTTTTCGACCGAGTGACCATCTGATGGTTCGGTTGAGGTGGTGATTGTGTACAGGTGGAAGTAGGAATGGAGGTGCACTCATCAGAAATATTATTTGTGTAAGAAATATTCATACCTGAGGCATGATAGGATGAGTCTGGTCCTTCATTTGGTGAAGCGACATCATCGGGAACACTTTCCATTTGAGGAGAGACTTGAGACGGCTGTGAAGAGCGTGAGTTGGTAGACGATGGTTTATATGGGATAACAAAGTGAGATGGTGCCCAAGCTGAAATTGTGTCTTCAGTGGGTCGAGGTGATGGAGATTCAATATTCGCGTACGGAAATGAATGCTCAACAAAATCGACATGGCGAGAAATATAAATACGAGATTTGACAGGATCAAAACACTTATATCCACTTTGATTTTCACCGTAGCCTATAAAAATGCAAGGTGTACACCTTGGTTGGAGCTTGTTTTGATTATATGGTTGGCGCCATGGGTAGCATAAACACCCAAATACCCGAAGTTTTGAGTAATTTGGATATGGCGACCAAATAATTTGAAAAAAAAGGAGTTATTACGGAGAATTGGGGTAGGCATACATTTAATCAGATAGGTGGCTGCTTGGAAGGCAAAAGACCAGAATTTTAATGGTAAATTTGCAAGATGGAGTAAGGTGATCCCTGTCTTGACAATATGACGATGGCGGCGTTCAGCAGTGGCATTATGTTCAGGGGTGTAGGGTGGAGTAAGAAAGTGGGAGATGCCATGTTCCTCGAAAAATGAACGTAAATGCATAAACTCGCCACCATTGTCGGAGTAAAAATAAATAATAGTTTTCTGGAAAAACTTTTCAGCCACATTCTTGAATTTGGTAAAAATAATAGAAACCTCCGATTTTCTTTTCATTGGAAAGAACCAAACATACTTTGTAAAATGATCAACAAAGATAACATAATATTGAAAATCATTGATAGAGGTAACTGGCGCAGGACCCCAAACATCACAATATATTAACTCTAAAGGAGATGAGCTTTTTATTGTGGAATGATAAAAAGGAGACTTGTGCATTTTATTGCACTTGCAGGAATTACAAAAGAAATATTTATCTAAGGAGGGAGAAGAGATATTCATGAGCTGACGAATTTGACGAATAATTGGAGTTGAGGGGTGACCAAAACGTTGGTGCCATTGTGGAGCAGAGATGGTGGTTGTCGCGTTGGCTTGTGGTGATACAGGTTTAATGGTATGTGGTAAGTTTGTAGGCCATGGGTACACACCGTCTCTAGGCTTCCCTGCAAGTAGAGGTGCCCCGTTTGATAATCCTTCACAGCAAATGAAAAGGGTGAGAACTCAACTAAAACATTATTGGTAGAACATAACTGATACACATAAATAAGATTCTTTTTCATATTTGGAACGCAAAGAACATTTGAAAGATAAAGAGGACGAGAAGAACAAAGTAATGAGGTAGAACCCGTGTGTAAAATTTGATGATTTTTACCATCCCCCAACATAATTTCTTCACTGCCATCATATTCCGAATGGAGTGATGAGTTCTGCAGATCATGTGTAACATGGTGAGATGCACCCGAATCCACGAGCCAATTAGTATTGTTATTCGGAGATTGAGAGGTGTAATTGGCCTGTGGTCTTGGCATAGACGACCGATTAACACTAGAGTTGGTAGTCGGTGGTGTCGATAACACTGGGAATATATTAAGAAGTTTGCGGCATTGACGAGCACCGTGACCAGGCTTGTCACATATTTGACAAGTTATTCGAATATGATTCCCTTGGTACGCTGGACTTGAAGGAAACCTTGCTGGGTGCGGTTGATATGCATGATTTTTCTTGGAAATGAATGAACCATTTTGGGGTTTATAGCCACGACTGTGGCGATAGGTGGTGGAAGAAGGTTTGGCTGCAAAGTTAGCCATAATAGGCGACGATCCATTGTTGATTTCTCGTGAAAGATATAGCTCAAAATCAGTGAGCTTTTCATGGAGTTCTTGAAAGCTGATGTTGGACTCACGTGCACGAAGGGCAGCAGCAATTTCTGTATACTCAGCTGGAAGACCATGGAGAACATGTAATACAATTTCGTCCATGGAAATATGAACACCAACTGCAGAGAGTTGTCCACAAATTTGTTTTATGTTCTGAAGAAATTCAGTAATCGACATGGATCCTTCCTTCATGGTACTTAACAACTCTCGAAGACTCATAATCCGAGTTCGAGATGGTTTGGCATAAGTGTCGGCAAGAGTGTGCCAGACGCCGTAGGAAGTCTTAGCTTCAACAACAAAGGGAATGAGATCAGCGGATAAAGAGGCAATTAAGGCGTTGCGAATTAGCTGGTCTTGACAAAACAAATATTCGTGTTGGAGAAGAATGGGGGTGGGTTTGGTTTCAACAAATTTTAGAAATCTATATCCGCACAAGAGTGAATACCACTGAGTGTGCCAAGATTGGTAGTTCGTGGATGTGAGTTTGACGGGAGTTTGACCGGCGGCGTTTATAGAGATAAGCTGGTTGTTGGAGGAAACATCAAAGGTCTGTGGTGAAAGGGAGATGGGTGTAGTGATATCAGCAGTCGTGGTGGCAGTGGTCTGGTTCGGAGATATCGAGGGATCGGCCAGCATTATAAGTGAAGAAAGGGAGAGAAAAAAAATGATTATAAAGGGATCAGAGATGCCGTGAGGCTAATGGCTGTGATACCATAAAAAGATTTCTTAAGTTGGGTTTTTCCACTTTTCATTGATGTATATGTGAGTATATATACATGAGGATTGATTCAATGGGAATCAATCAAGTGATTACAATCACGGTAGATCAGCATAAAATATTCAGTGCAAGGCTTGATTTAAGGTAATTGTGTATATAAGGAAAAACTAATTAAGAAGGATGATTTGCATAATTAGGAACGTGATATATTCTCCATAAGCAAAAATATCTGAAAACCGTTTTCTCATATCTGTTGTGTCTCTGTAGATTACAATAATAAATGCGTATATATATATACAGAGGAAACGAGCTGAAATCTGTTGCCAACTAATATATGCTAACCTGTGCTGCCCAATATATAAGTTACACGTGGACATACAGAATATTAACTCTAATACTATTTTTATTTATTTATTTAAATAATTTCATACTAATAATAATTGGTATCTACTTTAGTTTTTTTATTGATCACCAATATTATACCATATGTTGATCATAAAAGTACTATATATATTTGATACATGTATATAAAACTTTTAACTGCATGAATATGTAAATAGAGTATATTAAGCTACTAGCATTCGACAAAAATCAAGACCGGCCAATAATTCCAATAAAATAAAGGTACAATTTATTAATGGAGATTAAGGAGTTGGAGAAGGAGTTGGAGATGGAGATGGAGATGGTGGTGGTGACGGTGGTGGTGGAGTTGGAGATGGTGGTGGTGGAGATGGAGGTGGAGTTGGAGATGGTGGTGGTGGAGACGGAGGTGGTGGTGGTGGATGAAATGGTGGTGGAGGTGGAGGTGGTGGACAAAATATTGGTGGAATGTTAAGCCAAGGGGGTAAGTAAGGAGGAAATATTATGCATTTTGGTTTTGGAAAAAATATAGTAGCATTAGAAATGGCAACTAATGTGGATAAAATAGATACTAAAACCCACAATTTGAGTGCCATAATATTTGATTTTGAGCAAACAAATTAAATATTTCAACTCTGAATTTTGATTGAAAAAGTATGAGTTATTTCCACATATATATATATAGGTGAATTCTTAAGATATATTAATGTTCGTGCTTACTTTTTCTGTAGTATACTTTACGTAAATTCAACGAGAGTTTACTTATTTTCTTTTGCATACAAACATCATATCACTAATTATTATTATTTTTTTTTTACCTTAATTACCAAATTAGATTAACAATTTGCCAAAAATGATTTAAAAAAATCGCAAAAAAAAAATAGGAATTACTTTATATACAGCTGAATTTTAGAAAAGAAATAATAAAAAGATAGGAGAGTTAGAAAAATGAAATTTGTGTATTAACTCATTTTAGCAAGATATATATGTTATGAGACCAATATTAAATTATTGTTTCTTATTTACCCTCCAAGTTGAAAATTTCATTGTACTGAAAGTCAGTACAAGTATATTAATTGGTTGCATAATGTTTTGCATTAAAAAAGTGTCCTTGCATGCAAATATTAAGACTTCTAACGCTGGTTGGATCGGAGCAGGGGCGGAACCAAGATTAAAATGTAGGGGAGGCTAACTAAAATTTTGGGGTTCGGAGGCGGAAAACAAAACATTGCAAATAATAAGTTTATATGACTAATTTTTAATCAAAATATCATATATATTATAATTATATCATATGTTAATCATCACAGAAAATTCTAAACTAATTCAAATTATTCTAATAATGTATTGCACTTAATATTTTCGGGATTCATGGCACGATCTCAAGGCATTGATAAAAAAATTCAAAAATAAGTAATATTCATAGATTTTATTTAAAATAATACAACTTTTAAGCATCTTATTTTATATTTTATATTTTATATTAAATATAATATATTTATCTATAGTTTATATAAGATTATGGAGAAGAAACTAAAAAAATAATTGTGTGTGTGTGTGGGGGGGGGATAATAATAAAATACCAAATATATGAAAAAGAAAAAAAAAATTCTTGGGGGTCAACAGCCCCCCATGCCCCTTGCAAGCACTGCCCCTGTATCGCAGGTAATGTTCGAAGAAGGAAAAATTAAAAACAGAATAAAAGAAAATGAAATATATATTTTGGGGAAAATTACATTTTTCGTCCTCATACTTTACTCACTTTTTCAAAACTGTCCCTAAACATTTTGGAGTTACAATAGTAGTCCTTAATCATGCCATTTTTTTACAGAATTGGTCCGCTGTTAATTTTTTCCGTTAAATTGGATGGAAAATGGCACGTGCCTCTCACATGCCTTCAATTTACAACACTACATGAAAATGGACTTTCAACAACACACATTGCATATTGTTAAAACATATTTTTTATAATTATTATTTTTAATTAAAATTTAATATAACATCGAAATCACGTAAATTCCAAAAAAATTAACTCATTTCGGAAATATTATTTAAAAAAATCAAAATATAGTTTAAAAATTTAAAATATTGTTCCAAAATCGGCATTTTTGGAATTCAATTAAAATATATCGTTTCAAATCAAAATAAAAAACCTCATAGGAATTGGGGAATTAGAAATCTCCATTACAATTTTCACCTCTAGTCAATTCCAAAAATTTCAATTGTGAGACAATATGTCGAGTTTTAAATCATTCAATATGGGTGAAAATTGGAAAGGATTTTTCTTATGCCGCCTAGTTTGATCGAATTTTTATTTTATTTTAAAATAAAATATTCATTCAATTTCCAAAAGTTCCGATTTTAAAACACAATATTATTTTTTGGAAAATATTATGATTTTTTAAACAATATTTCTTAATTTATTTTGAAAACAAATATCGAGTTTTAGATTATTAAATAAGGGTGAAAATTGGAATGGAGTTTTCTTACTCCGCCTATTATGATCAGATTTTTTTTTTTTTTAAAATAATAATTTTCATTTGGATTCAAGAAAATCCGGTTTTAAAACATTATATTATTATTTTAGACAATGCTTCTAAAAATAGTTTGAAACAATTTATCGAGTTTTACATTATTAAATTAGTGTGAAGATTGAAATGGAGGTTTCTTATCCCACCTATATATTCGGATCGAATTTTTATTTTATTTTGAAACAATGTTTTCATTTAAATTCCGAAAATCTTGATTTTGAAAGCAATATTTCATTTTTTAAAACAATGTTTCAATTTTTTAAATAATATTTCTCAAAATAATTTAAAACAATATATATTGATTTTGTTTTTTGGAATTTATATAATTTCGAATTTCAATCAAGTTTTTATTATGAAAAATCTGTTTTAACAAGACGCAATGCGTGTTGTTGAAAGTCCATTTTCATGTAGTGTTGTAAATTGAAGGCATGTGAGAGGCACATGCCATTTTCCATCCAACTTAACGGCAAAAATAACGGCGGACCAATTCTGTCAAAAAATGGCATGATTAAGGACTACTATTGTAACTCCAAAATGTTTAGGGACAATTTCGAAAAAGTGGGTAAAGTATGAGGACGAAAAATGTAATTTTCCCATATATTTTGTTACGTTCTTGTAACCGAGGGCGTCCTAGGAGTTTTGGGGGACACTAAAATATGGGTGTTAATTAAGAGAAGGAAAAATAAAAATTCAAAAATGTACAAAATTTAAATCTTTAGGGGGGGGGGGGGGGGGGGGGGGTTGTGTGTGTTAATTAAGAGAAGGAAAAATAAAAATTCAAGAGCTAAAATGTACAAAATTTAAATCTTTGTGGGGGGGGGGGGGGGTGATTAACAGAAAATTTGTAAAAGGAAAATTCTGCACTGTTGTAAGTAGCCATAGTACACATAGTTATTTACAGTGAGTGAATTTTAACAACCAAAAAAATATTGGGTGGGGGAATAACCCCATCCAGTCCAAACCCAACCAAACTGTAGGGGTGAAAATTGAACATAATGGATTAAAAATGGCTTTTTTTCTGGGAAATTTTCAATTTTTTTCGAAAGTAAAACGTGGGTTTCAAAAAAATCGGAATGCGAAAATCATTCCGATTTCAAATGCCTCGTAATCGGCGGAATTTCGAAAATTACATTAGTTTATTATCTCTTGTTCGAGATTCGGACACAATGACCAACACTTATTAGGAGAGTTGGTACCTAGCCTTTACCTATAACCTTTACCAATAGGGTAAAAGTCTAGGGCTCGAGTCCCCTTCCCCTACTTCCCCTTGTAATGGACTTGAATTTACTCAAAAAGATTCGAATATAATGAAAATTTTCACAATATTTTTCTATCTTTTTTGAAATTTTGCAGAAAAAAGGAAGATAATCCAAAAGAGTGTTCGCCAAAACGTAATAAATAAAAACACATGTAGGACTAACAAATTGAAACATAGATTTTGTTATAAGAAAAAATGCAACATAAAATTTCTAATACCAATTAATCTTTTCTCACGTTTAAATTTACTTGACCATTTCGTATTTATATTTTTTTATATAAACTATAACATAAGTTATCTTATGGAATTACAAAATATATCATAAAATTAGATTATATCTTTCGAAAAACCACATTCCGATTCGGGAATTGGAATTTTCGGTAATTTTTTATACCATTCCGATTATGTTCCAAATAAAATCGGAAATTGAGACTTCGAAAATTAGAATGAATAATACTGTTCCGAATTCGAATATTTTCGGATCGTAATTGGCAAACTTCGGATATACCATTCCAATTTTCACCCCTACTCCTCCCACACTTTGAATCCATCCTCCTCATAGATGCCCAATTCAGATTACTCACCAGATCAAAAGATTTTCTCTATTTTCATCAAAGTGGATTTGAAATTATAATGTGATGACGTGGATTTTGTTAGCTGGACAATAGAATGAGGGTTTTTGTTAACACGTGGAGGTAGTCCAGGATTTTAATTTTTTGTAAAATTATAATCTAGTCCTTAATTAAAGTTTAAGAAATTTAATAAAAATTGCAAGTATCTGGCCTTTATTGTTTTTCTTTTTTTGCAGTTTACTCATAAACATTGTATTCAACAAAGGGGTAAATTTGTCCAAGAAAATGCAATAACTGGAATAAATGTAATAATTGAAAAAGTCAACATGCCATCTCAGCAAGACGGACGGATCTTAAATGGAGGTGTAGTTTTGGCTCATTTAATTTGGAAGTTCAGGGGATTTTTTATTTGTCGTATATAGTTAAGATAGACAAAGTGAACTTTACCCCGTAATTTATAATAAACACTTTTACCGAACAATTATGCGATACATAAATGTATTTTTATTTACCTAATTAAACAAAGGATTGAAGCAAGAAATTACCCGAAAAAGTATACAACTTTAGCATACGAACAAGATGATCAGTTTTGATCAACGCACAATTTTATTAATTACATTAAATATACGAGTACAACTACATCAAACATACACTCCAAACAACCTCTAAAATTAACTATATTTCATTACATAAACAAACCATTAATCTCCATAACTACAAATTCCGATGTCATTTGGAGTCGAGATCTTGATGGTGGAATACTTACTCGCCAGTAACTTTTCTCCTAAAAAAAAAAATTACTAACAAAGAGTCTTATTATTGAACACACATAAAGAAAAAATGAAGATTGTATGTATTACATTACGAAAAGATGGGGTTCAAATTAAAGTCGTAATCGACACCTTTCAGTGCGATAGTGGTTGATCATATAGATGAATCAGATAAGGGGTGGTGGTGGAGTTTGGCAAAATATTGGGAGAGGAAAAGGCAATTTTGGTAAATTTGGAGGATAATTTAAGCAAAAACGAGGAGTTGGAGAGGGGGATGGTGGAGAAGGACAAAATATAGGTATTCTTGGAAATTGAGGTAAAAATGTTGGATTTCTTATGCATCGAATAGTTATTGCATTGCCATTTGTAATTAACATAGGCAATAGTGCAAGAACAAACCATAATTTGAACTCCATATTTTGGTAACACCACAAATAAATAAATAAAATAAAAACCAAAGATTAATTGAGAGGTGAATTTGTTGAATATTGAGATGAAATGTTTGGGTATATATAGGCATTCGGCATGTGAATATAACATAGGTCGGCCATAGTTCATTAATTAAAGTTAGGTCGGTTTAGTTAAGACTTAAGAGTTTAATTAAAAAAATTAATGACAACTATATTACAAATTATTGAAGATATTAATATTAAACAATCCATTTTTTACTAACAGTTTAAATCATAGTTGAGATGGTCATTCAACACAGTATCAGAATTAGACCAAATGAAAGATCCTGAATTTGAATTCCACAGTCATTGCTACACTTGAGGCGGCATATTGGATATATTAATATTACATTTCACTTACATTTCACTAAGAAAATTGCAAAATTAATGAATTTATAAAATTCGCTACGCATGTACACGTTGCGTCGAAAATTTATATTTATACCCGCCCGCTTCAAATATTTTTAGAAAAACTAGGGCTATTTTTTTTTTCCACTTATATATATCTGATGTATTAATTTAAAAAATTCACTAGCCAAACCTTCTATACATAATTATATCAATACTCGTAGCTGCCAGCTGGTATCTCTACATACATAATGCCATCAAATGCACACTTGATCGATATAGGAGGGTTATATGTTACACTGGTTATGTTAAAACTAATGAACAATGAACATAGTAAAATATTTTGTGTGTGTATTCTTCTCAATAGAGGTATGAGTATTTATACACAAAATAATAAGCTAAACAAGGAAACCTAATCAAATCAATTCCAAAATTACATTCTAATCAAATCTCATAATTATGGAACCCATATATATTAGTATCTAATCATATCCTATAATTATGGTACTAATATATCTTAACATCCCCCCTCAAACTCAAGTTGGGTCAACACAGACCAAATTGAGTTTGGTAACAAGGGTGTTGAACCGACTGGTGAATGCACTTTAGTAAAAAGATCAGCAGTCTGAACAGCAAAATTTTCACAAACAAAATTTCCTTAATAGAACTCCCCTCAAATTAGAGGAGTATGCAGTAGACAACTCGATAAATCACGATCACAAATGGAAATTTTCACCATTCTCTTCTCGAACAAAGGATAAGGCTGCCACAAAGGGCAGAGGAAAAGGCTACCAGCAAAGGTAGAGGAAAAGGCTGCCACCAAGGGCAGAGAAAAAGGCTGCCAACGAGGCAGATGACTAGGCTACCAACAAAGGTAGAGGAAAAGGCTGCCACCAAGGGCAGAGAAAAAAAGGCTGCCAACGAGGCAGATGACTAGGCTGCCAACAACGGCAAAGGCTGTCAATCAAGGGCAAACAAGGCTGCCAACAACGACAGAGGCTGCCAACGAGGCAGATGACAAGGCTGCCAACAATGGCAGAGGCGGATTTGCAGTAGCATATCCAGCAAAAAACACTTTGTAAAGAGAAAAAGTGGGATAACATCTACAAAGAATATCAATCTAAGCGAAATAGCAGATTACCAACCACAAGAAGATTTGTGAGAGGCCGGCGAACTGACGGAGAAAAAGACACCGAAAGAAACGAAGGTCGGAGGGGGCTTAGGCGATGACGCGTGGGTTAACGGCAGCGGAAGGTGGTGGCGCGTGGAGTTAACGGCGACGGAAGGTGGTGGCGCGTGGAGCTAACGGCGACGGAAGGTGGTGGCGCGTGGAGCTCACACGCACGATTTTCGGCAGCAAAAAAAGACGGATTTCGCAAATCGGCTGCCGACGAAGTGAATGGAAAGGGCGGTGAGAAGAGAGGCGGATGAGAATGCATTTTCGAGAGGAGGTCTTGGACAGAAGGAGAAAAAGCCTAGGATTTTATCCCGGCTCTGATACCATGTTAAAACTAATGAACAATGAACATAGTAAAATATTTTGTGTGTGTATTCTTCTCAATAGAGGTATGAGTATTTATACACAAAATAATAAGCTAAACAAGGAAACCTAATCAAATCAATTCCAAAATTACATTCTAATCAAATCTCATAATTATGGAACCCATATATATTAGTATCTAATCATATCCTATAATTATGGTATGTTAAAACTAATGAACAATGAACATAGTAAAATATTTTGTGTGTGTGTATTCTTCTCAATAGAGGTATGAGTATTTATACACAAAATAATAAGCTAAACAAGGAAACCTAATCAAATCAATTCTAAAATTACATTCTAATCAAATCTCATAATTATGGTACCCATATATATTAGTATCTAATCATATCCTATAATTATGGTACTAATATATCTTAACACCCCCCCTCAAACTCAAGTTGGGTCAACACAGACCAAATTGAGTTTGGTAACAAGGGTGTTGAACCGACTGGTGAATGCACTTTAGTAAAAAGATCAGCAGTCTGAACAGCAAAACTTTCACAAACAAAATTTCCTTAATAGAACTCCCCTCAAATTAGAGGAGTATGCAGTAGACAACTCGATAAATCACGATCACAAATGGAAATTTTCACCATTCTCTTCTCGAACAAAGGATAAGGCTGCCACAAAGGGCAGAGGAAAAGACTACCAGCAAAGGTAGAGGAAAAGGCTGCCACCAAGGGCAGAGAAAAAGGCTGCCAACGAGGCAGATGACTAGGCTACCAACAAAGGTAGAGGAAAAGGCTGGCACCAAGGGCAGAGAAAAAAGGCTGCCAACGAGGCAGATGACTAGGCTGCCAACAACGGCAGAGGCTGTCAATCAAGGGCAAACAAGGCTGCCAACAACGACAGAGGCTGCCACAAAGGCAGATGACAAGGCTGCCAACAATGGCAGAGGCGGATTTGCAGTAGCATATCCAGCAAAAAACACTTTGTAAAGAGAAAAAGTGGGATAACATCTACAAAGAATATCAATCTAAGCGAAATAGCAGATTACCAACCACAAGAAGATTTGTGAGAGGCCGGCGAACTGACGGAGAAAAAGACACCGAAAGAAACGAAGGTCGGAGGGGGCTTAGGCGATGACGCGTGGGTTAACGGCAGCGGAAGGTGGTGGTGGGTTAACGGCGGCGGAAGGTAGTGGCGCATGGAGCTCACACGCACGATTTTCGGCAGCAAAAAAAGACGGATTTCGCAAATCGGCTGCCGACGAAGTGAATGGAAAGGGCGGTGAGAAGAGAGGCGGATGAGAATGCATTTTCGAGAGGAGGTCTTGGACAGAAGGAGAAAAAGCCTAGGATTTTATCCCGGCTCTGATACCATGTTAAAACTAATGAACAATGAACATAGTAAAATATTTTGTGTGTGTGTATTCTTCTCAATAGAGGTATGAGTATTTATACACAAAATAATAAGCTAAACAAGGAAACCTTTTTTTTTTTGAGAAACTAAACAAGGAAACCTAATCAAATCAATTCTAAAATTACATTCTAATCAAATCTCATAATTATGGTACCCATATATATTAGTATCTAATCATATCCTATAATTATGGTACTAATATATCTTAACAATATATATTGGGTGGATTTGAACCGCATATTTGATTAAAAGAACTACTTATTAACCACACATATACATGGATGTGTGTGATTATCTGTAGATTTACGGTTCAAATTAATCCACCCAATGCAAATAACCAGGTGTAGCATCTAATTTCCCGTCGATATATGCTTGACTTTTGAATGAGTCGAGTTTGAACAATTTTACTAAACTCGATTTATTTATGAGTCGAGTTTGAGCTTACAATGACTCAACACGAATAAGGTTGGACCGATGAAGTTAATAGTAAAATTATATAATATATTTATTATTTTAATAAGTATATAAGAGATACTAATTTTTTATTTTAATTCTTTCACTTTTATTTCTAATTTTTTCCGATAAATTGCAAAATTGTATAGAGTTTCCTTGGATTGACTTCAATGGAGGTAAATCTTGTTTATCACTCCATTTTCATTTTTTTTACTAATTATGATTACAGTTCTATAGTATTGAGACCCCATCCAAATATTAATTAATTGTGCAAAACTTTCATTAAAATATTGTGCATGTACCGTTATTTATGTTAATTTTATTTTCACTAATTTGGCTTATATATATCATGGTAACGTTTTGTTGGACAACTTATTTTTCTTCTTACATATTTAATCAGTTCATATAATCGCATCATATATCAGCATATATACAATAAGAAGGTATTTTTTTATTTATTTTCATGTCATATGAACAATGTATTTATATTACGAAAAATACAAGTACATCAATCATATCATATATATGCCCAACGACTTCCTCGAACATTAACTAAATCGTCCCATGAAAATAGCATTCTCCAGAACCGACAATCGAGCTTTGATCTTCTCGAAGTTGTGAAGGTCTTATTGGCTAGTAATTTTTCTATAAAAGAAAGATTACCGGAAAGGAACTTATTGTTGAACAAGTATATATAGTAAGATGTTTTTTTTTTTTTTTTTTTTTTTGTATTTTTACAAATTAAAGATACAATTTGATTTTATTGATGAAATAAGGTGGTGGTGGTGGAGATGTTTATAATGATGGAAATAGTGATGACTCGTGACATTTGTCGGAATGCCAATGGTCGATCATGTAAGGCGGTCAACCAAGGGGTGGTGGCGGTGGGGAAGAGCAAAATAGAAACGGTATAAATATAGGTAATGGAGGTAAAGTTGGAGGGTAGACTATGCAGATACGTGGGCGTGGAGGTGGCGGTGGTGATGGAGGTGGAGGGGGTGGAGAAGGAGGTGGAGGTGGTGGGGGTGATGGAGGTGGTGGAGATGGTGGTGGCGGTGGGGAAGGAGGTGGTGGCGATGGAGGTGGCGGAGAAGGAGGTGGTGGTGGTGGAGAAGGAGGTGGAGGTGGAGGTGACGATGGGGGTGGTGGAGAAGGAGGTGGAGGTGGAGGTGGCGATGGGGGTGGTGGAGAAGGTGGTGGTGGTGGAGGAGAGGGGGGTGGCGGTGGAGATGGAGGTGGAGGGGGTGATGGTGGTGGAGGAGACCTAAGTGGTGGTGGTGGTGGAGATGAACAAAATAAGAACGGGATAGGTAGTGGCAAAGGAGGTAAAGTTGGAGGATATATTATGCATGGTCGAAGTTGAGCGTTAACTGCTGCAATTAGCAAAGGCAAGAGCGCTATTAAACCCCATAATTTGAACCCCATATTTATGAACACCACTCTGAATTGGTTTAGAAAAAAGTGATGAATATTGTTCATATATATAGGCATCAAAGACTTAGGCAATCCTTGAAATAATAAGTGATTTAATTTGCATAATTTTTCTGTCATTAGGTTTATAGGATCATTATATCAAAGTTTGTTCAAATTTGTTAAGAGTTTACTTATTTCTCTAAAGATAAGTATCCATTATAAAGGTTGCAAACTGGCATGGTACAATATTCATGAGATTGCATAGACAACCTATTGACAAAATAAATTCTAACTATTATAAAAAGAAGGGTAAGTTACGGTCATCGGTTATTCTGAGGTGAAGTTAAATTACGAAAAAACTTCTTTTGTTTGGCTAATTACAACTATCCCTCAACTATAAATATTCTTACACGTTCATTTTTATGGTGTCAAATTCGATATAATCTTCTAGATCTCAACTATAAATATTCTTACACGTTCGTTTTTATGGTGTCAAATTTGATATAATCTTCTAGATTATGTAGAATATTTTCTCGTTTGTATCGTTTTGTGCAAATATGCAGTTTCTGATGCACCGCAATTGATATTTACAAGCACTCTTAGCTTGTTTCAAAATGTGGAGCTCGAATGTGATAAAACAGGTAAAACTCAAGAATACTCCACATAATTTATAAGATTCCAATAAATTTGACACCGTAGGAGTAGACGTGTAAGAAGATTGATTGTTGACGAGTGATTCTAATTACCCAAGCATTAATGTTTTTTACCGTAATTTAACCTTATCTCAGGAAGAGTGACCGTATTTTTACCCTATTATATATGATGTACGGAGCCACAAAAATCCTATACCCACATAAAATATTAACCTAAATTATAAATATCCAAGTCAGAAATATGAATAATGCATGGATAAATTAGAAGAGTGAAGACTTAGGGAAAGACGAAACATTGATTTCAAAGCAATTAATAAAGTCGTCGACATAGAGATGCCCACATTCGGCCTTCGCTATGTTTCCTGGTTTGGTAACTGCTACCTCTATAATTTTTATTTATTTTTATGGGTAAATTACAATCACCCCTGAGCTATGATCAAATTACGGAAAACACCATTTTGTTTGGGTAATTAGAACTATCCCCTCAACTATAAATCATTTTACACGTTTACCCATGCAGTTTCAAATTTAGAGAAATCTTTTAGATTATATGGAATATTTTCAATTTTGTGTTTATATCCTTCAAGCTCCACATTTTAAAGCAAGATGAACATAAGATGTGTTTTTTGGCTTGTATATATATAGATTGTGGTGCATCATAAACTGTATTTTCGCACAAAACGAGTAAAAACTAGGTAACATTCCATGGAATGTAGATGATTATATTGAGTTTGACACTAGATGTAATTATCCAAACAAGATGGGGGTTTTTGTAATTGGATCATACTTTCAGGGGTTGGTTGTAATTTACCCTATTTTTATATATCCTCTATTTCTTTTTATTCGTCACTTTTCAACTTATAAAAAATGTTAATAAATATTGATAGATTTTAGGAAAAATAAATAAAAAACACTAAAAGAATCGTATTATTTAATGATGTGATTAGAGATAGTTAATATTTATAGTTGATTAATAAGGATGAACCGGGAAAAAATATATGCATTTAATGCAGAATTAGAATTGTAAAATGATGCCGGAGAATATGAACACAAATATTTCTCTAAAGTAACAGTTATTATGGAACATAAAAATGCATTTCTTTCATTGAATTGTAAGGCTATTGATGTGGTGACCGTGTGACTTCATATCATGACTGCAGTTCCTCCATCGTACTTCATGACTTCCGTTGTGAGCACTAACTATGTCACGAATAGTTGTTAGGACGTCCGAGTTAACTCTTTGATGCTAAAAAAGAAAATCAAAAATTTATCTAACACTCGAGTCAACTCTAGACGATAAAAACATTCAAAATGTTCAAGAGTTTGCTTGAAATATGAATATGTGCCTTGATCAACTGTCAAAATTTCCTGGTTCTCTTGATCTGGGGGTTGATCCGACGTAAATTCTTTCACGCTCAAGTTAGATATCTAGGGGTAGATCACAAAAATCCTAGAGAACTCAAGAGAATAATAAAAGAGTATCTTTAATAATGAGTTGCAGGTCTTATTTATAGTTAATCTCGAGTATAATTTTAATGGTGCAAATTTAGATTGGATGGCCTGTTTTAATAGAAAATCGGATGCCATAGGATGATTGATACGTTGATAGTTTAAATAAAAATATAATTAGGATTCTAATAATTGAAAAAAAAAACCCAGCATAACCCGTAAACCCTCTAACCCTATATTCAAGTGAATGTTGCATCTTTTTATTCCTTTAATAATGAGTTGCAGGTCTTATTTATAGTTAGTCTCGAGTATAACTTTAATGGTGCAAATTTAGATTGGATGGCCTGTTTTAATAGAAAATCGGATGCCATAGGATGATTGATACGTTGATAGTTTAAATAAAAATATAATTAGGATTCTAATAATTGAAAAAAAAAACCCAGCATAACCCGTAAACCCTCTGACCCTATATTCAAGTGAATGTTGCATCTTTTTATTCATCTTCATGAATTACGATCATTTTACAATCGCAACTAAATATTTAAATTTTGATATATATATATATATATATATATATATATATATATATATATATATATTATATATATATATATATATATATATATATATATATATATATATATATATATATATATATATATATATATATATATATATATATATATATATATATATATATATATATATATATTGTTGGATCAATTTAATAATATAGATCGAAAACACGCAACGGAATAACTTAAAATAGAGAGGAGGAGTAGTGGAGAGGGGATAAAATTATATTACTCACTCAATCAACGCGAATATATAAACTCACTCAAGAACTCTCTTTTGATTCTCTCTAGAATACTTCTTGTTTTTTGACTTACTCCAAATGAAAAACTACATAGACTATTTATAGGATTTTCATAGCATGTATCTAAACAAATACATGAACACATAATTAATAATATTCTTCCTCCATAGCATGTTACATGAATCTCACCAAAAGACACATTCATGTATTCTTCCACATTCATGAATTCTAGAACCTTCAATACATTGAACTTGATTAATGAATCTAGCTTATTTATTTCCAACACGCCCCCCTAAGCTTGATTCACGCATTCCAAGTTGACTCCTCAACTTCTCGAACGATTTTGTCTTGATGGGTTTCGTGAAGATATCGGTAATTTGATCTTCGGACTTCACGAACTTCACTTGAACTTCCTTCTTTGCAATGCACTCTCGGTTGAAATGATATCGAGTGGCAATATGTTTGCTTCTATCATGAAACACTGGATTTTTCGCTAGTGCAATCGCTGATTTGTTATCTACAAAAACTTGTGTCTAATCTTCTTAAGCAAAATTGAGCTCCTTTAATAAGCTCCTTAGCCATATTGCATGACATAAACTCGATGTCGTTGCCACATATTCAGCTTCTACTTGATCTTTTTCTGCCAAAATAACTTGCATCTCGATAGCTAATATCTCATTGTGATTCATTAGCTTTTCATTGTGCTTCATTAACTTCTCGTTGTGATTCACTAGCTTCTCAACTTGTTCAGACAAAATCTTGAATTCAACTACTGCAGTTGATGCTAATCTATTAGCATACCAACTTTCGATTTCAAGTTTCTTATTGCGTAGCTCTAGCTCCTTCTTTGACTCGGTTGCTTCAACTAATCGTTTTCTCATTTCTTCAACCTCTCTTGCTTGATCTTGTAGAAGCAACATATTATTTGACTCATTCACATTCCTAGTTGGTGGAATGAAGGTTCTCTGTTCGACATTACGAGAGATCACATTTCGCAATTTGACATTGGTTTCTTGCAAATCCGCACATTTTGAGGTCTTTCGCTTGAGTTGCTCCTTAATCTTTCGAATATTTGCATCTTTAACCTCAAGTTCAAGGGACTTCTGTTTTAACTGCTCCGTTAATTCATCTACTAGTGAGTCCCCAACTTTGTTACTTTCGTAAATGTGGTTTCTTGTACCAGAATCAAGATAACACAAGTTATCTTTTGCGTTTGTCGATACCTCATACGCCAAGAGGGATATCTCTGCAACTTCTTTCTCCGTTGCTTCAACATAATGAGTCTTTTCATCATTTGACTCATTTCGACATTCCCAAACATAGTGTCCGTATTTGTGACAATTGTAACATTCGACATCTTTCTTGTCTTGACGCCAATTTAATCCACCTCTTCCACGACCTCTTGTTGGTCGATTCTCTTGCTTCATATCATCATTGTCGTACAAGGATTTTCCTTCACGACCTCTACCACGACCATGACCGCGTCCACGACCACGACCTCTACCTCTGCCTCAAAATCGAGCACCATCATATTTCGGTTGGTCGGCAAGGTTAGTCTTTGCTTGAAGGGCTTGTTCTACTTCGGGCCATTTGTTTCGCCTCTTGATCTTCTCCTCATGTACTTGTAACTTGCTCAATATCTCGTTCACTTTAAGACTCTCAACGTCGTTTGACTCTTCAATTGCCACGACAATGTAGTCGAACTTAGGATCAAGGGATCGAAGTATTTTTTTCGACCACTCTTCTCTCTTCCATTGTTTCACCATTTCTTTCACGTTGGTTAACGATCAAAACCACCCTTGAGACGTAGTCGGAAACATCTTCGGAGTCTTTCATCTTCAAAGACTCGAACTCTCCACAAAGTGATTGGAGTCGTACCTTCTTCACCTTATCAATGCCTTTGAAAGTACCGCTAAGAATATCCCACACTTGCTTCGCCGTAGTAGCTTGAGAAATTTTCTCAAAGTTACTATCGTTTACATCGAGTTGAATGATGGATAGGGGGCTCTTTGATCTTTCACCTTGGCTTCTTTGGATGTCTTCCTTTGGGCTTGGCTTAACGAAGCCAAATTCTCCGGTTCAACATATTCTTCTTCAATGACTTCCCAAACGGCTTGGCCACCAAGAAAATTTTTCATTTGTATGCTCCATCGATCATAGTTCTCTTTTGCAAGCTTTTGAAATGGGAAAACTCCATTTGTGGTTGCCATCGATCTTTTCTATTAAGACGTGGCTCTGATGCCTTTTTGTTGAATCGATTTAATAATATTGATCGAAAACACGCAGCGGAATAACTTAAAACAGAGAGGAGTAGTGGAGAGGAGATAAAATTATATTACTCACTCAATCAACACGAATATATAAACTCACTCAAGAACTCTCTTTTGATTCTCTCTAGAATACTTCTTGTTTTTTGACTTACTCCAAATGAAAAACTACATAGACTATTTATAGGATTTTCCTAGCATGTATGTAAACAAATACATGAACACATAATTAATAATATTCTTCCTCCATAGCATTATACATGAATCTCACCAAAAGACACATTCATGTATTCTTCCACATTCATGAATTCTAGAACTTTCAATACTTTGAACTTGATTAATGAATCTACCTTATTCATTTCCAACATATATATACACACACACACAAAGAGATAACCCGTAGGTTCGATTCCCATGAAAATCAACAATTTTATTCATTATGTATACAAGTACAAGTACATCGGTCGTACGACAAAACATCGTCTAAATTTAACTCTATCCCATAGCATAGCGTTGTCCGAAAACCTAGTTTCAACAAGAAGGTTGTGAGGCATTGGATCAATACATATGGGATGCATGGAAAATTTATTAGATATATTATTATTATTTTGTAGAAGAAATATTAACAAAAGGGAGCAGTCTTATTATTATTATATTTTACACTACTAGAAAAATAGGTTTTAGTGACGCCTTAATGATGCGATGATATGACGCTTTAACAAAAGCGTCACCACAACTAATCTATTAAGACGCCATGAGTTAAAACCGCATTACTTGTTGAATATTTTATTTTTTACTTATTTTATTAATTCTCAAAAAATATCAAATGTGACTGTTTTATATTTAATGTCACAATAGACTCGTTATATCGTGGTATTTTTTATTAACTGTCATAGCATGTTCTATTAATTGTCATAAATATGCTAAAATATTTAGTGGCCAAATAAATCCACTATCTTTATTAATTAATTATATATATAAAAAAAAAAATCATCTTCTCCTCATTGAGAATTCGAGATATTTGTCATTTGGCAGTAGAAATCTTGACCCCCCATTATCCCCTGCCGGCCCCCCCTTCTCTTCTCAATACTTAGGTTCACAATTTGCCCTCCAATTTTCTGCTATGTCTCGGAATTGATTCATTACGAAGTATCTTCTATGAATCTCAGAAACAGTAAACCTAGATTTTCAGATTAGAATTTTGTTTTTTCCCGATAAAAGAGTTGGATATGGATTTTTGTTGAATCGTCAAATTGACGCTTGTTCCCTTTCACCCATAGGTAGGACAAGCAATTGGGAATTTCGATTTCGATTCGGTGGAAAGAAGAAGGATTAAAGCTGGTAAAACCTCTCTGTCTCTATCTCCATATCTCTCTCGTAAAGTTACAGTACAATTATTTCTCGGCCTTCTTTATGTTTTTCCAAAAGATAGAATAGATTCGAATAATTGGATTGAAATCCAAGAATTTATTGAGGTGCGAGTGCAATCAAATTATTATATTATCTTTCCGGTGAGGAAATAATTTCGAGAGTTTGATGCATGCTGAACATCTATGTTGATTTTTCTGGAATGTTATATCAAATTTTGAGGGTTTGATCTGTATTTCTGTGAAGAGATTATTTATTTATTGCTATATGGAATTTTACCATGGTGGAAAGATAATAAATGAGTGATGTGTATGTGTATTTATAGCTAATAGGTGAATGTGCTTGGTGTATTTTTATTAACTAAAGAAGATGTGGATTTGGACTACTTGAAATGTGTTCCTATGCTTAGCTTTATCACTTTTTCTTTCAAAACAATGTGTTATCAAATTATATGTATAACTTCTGATGATTTGATTGTATATGATATTTTCCTTAACGCAAAAGAGACATGAATAATTTGATATCCATATGAAAATGCTGCAAATATTGGGCCTGCTTGCAGAAGTCGTAAACTAATTTCTCAAGAAGACTGTAATTCTCACACACACACACACGCACACGCACACACATATATAATATATACATATAATTTCTCTTGTGTTTGTTCTCCTTGTTGGATTATCAGCAACTTTTAATTTACACTACTTTCATATCGAAGCAAAGTTTGGTTCCTTTATTGTTATAATGATAATTTCAGGTTGAAGCAAGGTTTGGTTCCTTTATACGAACATGGAAATCGTGGCTGAATCTGTTAAAGATGGTGTTGATTGCTCCAGGAATCTACAAAGTCAAGCACTACAGGTAATGTTTTATAGATTTTATCTATGTAGACCAGAATTTGTATTTGTTATACATATAATGGCCATTTTTATGTGTTTTTAGTCGAAGATTCTGTTATGAGGTACTGTTATGCAGCGTTAGTCCGTACATCATGTAAGTTCAATTTATATGCTTTTAATCTAAGGTTTTAATAATTTTTTCGATTACAAAAGTGCGATCATTTTATACTTTAAGTTTTGCAGTAATGCCAAGGAAGGGAGTGACTTGTAAGACAGTAAGATTATATGCTCTAGAATATGTCAGATATTTTTTTTTTCAATCTTTCAGTCGCTTCATAACTTCATTCTACTCGTTACATTGCTCTCATTAATCCCATTTATCTCGACCAGGTCCAGGACATCAAAAAAGGTCATCAAAAGGCTGCTAAGTTCTTCTGAAGTGGGAGATGGAGGGATGTCGTAGTACAAGTAACATGACAATCCGCTGAAAAACCAGTCAGTCGAATCAGATGTAACAGTTTAATTGCACTATTAAAGAGAAGGTTTCTTCTTTTATATTTTAGATTAGATTAGATGTGGAATAATTTTTATTTAAATATTTATGTTATTTTGAACCATTGAAATGATTAACCTTCAATAAAGAAAACATTTTGGTGTATATGTCTGTAAATGTTTTTTTTTTTTTCGTTGATATATAATTTTTTGATGAGCAACACTTTAATGTAAATTAGATTGATGTAAAAAAAAAAAGTGTTAATTATCACATAATAAAGTTATTGGGACGTGTAACAAATAGAATTGAGAGCTTAATATCGTCATTATATATGTGCATTGTGACGCTACAGAGTGTCATAAAAACAGGTAGTTATTGCAGTTCAAAATTAATTACATGACGCATACAAGCGTCACAAAATATGTGTAATCAGGACGCGTCAAGGCGTCACATAGTGTGGCTGTTGAGACGCTCCTTCCGTCACTAAAAGATATTATGACGGCCACCTATGTGACGCTTTTGTTCGGCGTCACAACAACCAAAGCGTCACAAGATTAACTAGACGACGGGTGGTGGTGGAGAGCGGCATAATATCGGGAGTAAGCAGAAAATCGGGCGGCGTGGAGGTGGCGGTGGTGACAATGGGCAGAATATTGAAAGGTCTATCAATAATGGAGGTAAAATTGGAGGGTATGGTATGCATATACGTGGACGCGGTGGTGGAGGAGACCGTGATGGTGGTGGTGGTGGTGGTGGAGGAGGAGACAACAATGGAGGTGGTGATAGACGTAAAGGAGGTCGGCCAGATGGAGGAGCCGGTGATGGCCGCGGAGGGCTAAGTTCCCGTGGCGGCGGAGATAGACAAAATATTGGCGGAGGAGATAAAATAGGCAAGAGTGTTAATAAAACCCATAATTTGAGTTGCATATTCATCACCATACATAAATCACTCTATATTCGTTTGCAAAATAAGTTGAATGGTTTCCATATATATAGACGTAAGATTGGTTATAGTTCATTAATAAAAGTTAGGCCATTGTACAATTAAGGGTTGGAACTTGGAATAGTCAACGGCATGGTAATTGAAGTAATCAATATATTACAATGTATTATTGATCACAATTACTTTGGAATGCAGAATGGTCATTTCCGCCCAAGGTTTTGTTTTATATATAATTTTTAATGCATAGAATCTCGATAAATTAATATTCGATAAATTAATAATTTTACTTTAATAATAGTTTCTTTAGGTCCTGATTCGGTAAAAACCTACTACATTATTTGTTCGATAACTTACCAGCCTAAAATACGACCCATCCGACAAACCAATTTTGCTCAAAATTTGAAAATCGTTGCCGACCCAATCTTTGTGGGTCGGTTGATGGTCGAAAACCGAATATTTGGTTCTGTAATGGGTTGGTTGATGGGTTATACCCGCTACCTAGTTTACATCTAAAAAAATCACATTTTGGGGTAAAAATATGTACATTTTGTGTAAAAGGCCACTGCACGATTGACAAAATACAATTAAGAAATTCAAAGTAATTAAGAAAACACACCCTTAATTTTATAATTTTTAATACAATTTGAATAATATAGTTGGTTGACCGATCAACCAATTTTTGATAATATTATAAACCACCAACTGACTCATTATAGATGGATTGGCTGATATTTTCGATCGGATCCAATGGATCAGTTAAAAATCATTATCCATCTAAAAATATGGTTGGTAAGGGATCGGTTGGTGGATAAAAACACATCCAGTCCCAACATTATATGTAGGTGTGTGAATATGTGTGAGCACCTCGATGTTGCTGAACTTTTCAACGATGTGTGCGACGGGAAATAAGGATGGAACAGATTTAATGAATAGCAGTGGGATTGGACGAGAACTGACGAAGTATGAAACGTCTGAAGAACAAAAGACTTTTAACAAATTATAAAAGTTGATTTGTTCTGATTTAAAACAATATTAGATCTCGAAGGTATTTAGCAAATTGACCCATCCTTTACACGTAAATTTCATCATCCTATACATACATAGACTCGAAATATTAATTAATTGTCAAAATGTTTCACAAAGAAAAAGTGCCAAAGTTGTTAATATATCGTGGACTTTAATTTCCTTGGATGCACGACATATATTATATGTATTAAATTCAAGAGTCAAGTGAATGTTGCATGTGAGATGACTTAATTTTACTTTCCACTCTTGAAATGTATTATTTTAGTACTTTACACATTTTAGAAAAAATAATAGCACTTTGCATTCTGAAAATAGAATAAATCATTCACAATACACTTTTAATTGAATATTTAAAACGTAATGGGAGTAAATTTTTTTATTATTTTTTTGATTTTTTATTTCCAGGGTACAGTGCAAAGTAACAAATTAAATTATTATTTTTCTTCTACTTCCAAAATAATTTTGAGCGTACAAATGCTAGAATTAAAGATAAAATAAAAATAACTACAAATTATTGGGGAAAAAAATTATATTTTCTTACCCAAAAAATAAAATTCTTAATAAATTATTGAATTGATGGATCTTTAATTTGAATTAGTGAAAATATTTTGTAGAAATTCCTTGGAAGAAAATATAATTTTCAAATAACTTAAATAAAAAGATAGATAAAGGATATATTTTCCTTTTTTTTCTTTGTAAAATATTTTTTTGTGATTATTTTTTAATATGTTAATCAGATGTATTTTTATGTTTACACATTGTAATTTCGATAAGAGTGGTGAATTTAAAAAAAGAATATTTCACATTTGGCATCCTAAACAATTACCATTAAAAATATTAAACTATCTTCGTTATATTTAAAAATTAACATAGGGATGAATTATGCCTAATTTATTGTGTTTTTAGGGTGCACAATGCTTTTAATTGTTTCCAACCAAAAAGTTATACTTCAATGGTGCAAAGTAGAATTAAGTCATCTCAGATAAAGTAATTTGCATCCACCTCGCTGAATTATAACCATTGTTACTATGCTACACCGGTGAAATAAGTGTGTATAAATCAACGGTAAAAATCCATCCATTATAACATTCACCCGATATAGCATAGAAATAACCAAACAGGTGTATAAAATAGTCGACATAGCTACATAAAGATGCCCATACGTATGCCTTAGCTATGTTTCTAGGTTTGGTAACTCCTACTTCAAATTTTGGCAGCATTAACCATATTAATTTTTCTTTTCCCATGGTATATAGTATACAGTAAAACCTCGATAAATTAATAACATCGCTTAAATTATAATAAATTCTTTCGGTCCCAATTTGGTGAGAACATGGTAAATTATTAACTCGATAATTTAATATTTCACTAAATTTCTTTAGTCTAGACTGTATTAATTTATTGATGCTTAACTGTATAAACATTTTTCTTTATTAAATTGTAGTTAGGCTATTGATGTGGTGCGACTTCTTATCGTGACTACAATTCCTCTATCGCGAAATAGTCTATAGGGGAAAATCCTTTGACACTCAGTCAACTCCCGATAGACGATAAAATAAATCAGTAAAATCAAGAGTTCGATTGAAAATTATGAATATATAGCTAAACATGTATAAGTTAATACAACTGGGACTAGCAAAATTCTTAAATTTAGCAAAATATTAATTATCAAATTAATTTATGGAGGTTCCGATCCCCTGTAAATTCTCAGTAGCAGCGATCAATTATATTTTATCTTTTTCTCTAGGGAAATGATACTTTTTCATAATTTATATGTATATTAGAAAAGTCATCCAAATTAAATGCTACGCGTTGATATATATATATATATATATATATATATATATATATATATATATATATATATATATATATATATATATATATATATATATATATATATATATATATATATATATATATATATATATGCATCTTTTTTTTTTTTGTATGCATACTTAATAAATTAACAAAAGATTACAATTGGTCTTAACACAAGAAACAAAATAAAGAACAAATTGAATAAATAAATATATGTAAAGAAAATAAAAGTATGTAAGAATATCATTTTAATTTTAAAAGATTTTACTACTAAAACTTTTAGTGTTACTTTCAGTATCAAATTGCCAATGTTTTAGTTAGCTGATCAGTAGGTAGGTGTAAGCTTATTATTACAATCCGCTTTTTGCAGGATTTTTTTGCATGTAAATATTTAGAGAGTTTGTATAATTAAATTAACGAGTCCATTTGCTACCGAAAATCGGCTCTCATTATAGATGTCTCCTATATAAGGTAAGAATTTCGACAACACTAAATGTAATACGTTTAAATATAAAGGTAGTTAAGATATACTCCCTCCGTTTCAAAATAACTGTCGTTTTAGGGTATTATGCACATATTAAAAAAATTAATAAATGTGCGTGGATTTTAGGAAAATACATATAATATGACTAAAATACCCATGTAATTAATTATATCTCAATTAATTAAGAGTACTAACTAATAAGGGCATAGTTGGGAAAACAATAATTAATGCATCATTGGAATTTTAAAGTGACAGATAATATGGAACAAGAAAAACTCCCCAAAGCGACAGTTAATTTGGACCGGAGGGAGTACAACATAAGGTTAAGATAATATTGTGTTTATTTTCATAATATAAGTACATCAATCATATGCCAAACTTCGTCGAACATTAACAAGATCGTACGAACTCCGAACTTTATTACATAGTAATTTCCGTGAAGAAAGATTACTAGAAATGGTCTTATTGGTGAATTAAAATTTATGCGGAAACTAACGAACTTTTTTCGGTTTATTATTAATTAATGGTGAATCACATTGTTCATAGTCACAACCTATAAAAGGTGGTGGTGGTGGTGGTTCACATTGTGCCTTCTTCTGGTGGCGGTGGTGATGGAGGTGGAGGTGGTGGAGAAGGAGGAGGAGGTGGAGACGGTGATGGTGATGGTGGAGATGAGGGTGGTGGTGGAGAAGGAGGTGGAGGGAGTGGAGAAGGAGCCGGAGGGGGTGGTGGCGATGGAGGTGGTGGTGGAGAAGAAAACGGAGGTGGAGGTGGTGGAGAAGAAAGCGGAGGTGGTGGTGATGGAGACGGAGGTGGAGGTGGTGGTGGTGGTGGTGGTGGTGGTGGTGGTGGTGGTGGAGATGGAGGTGGAGGTGGTGAGGGTGGTGGTGGTGGTGGTGGAGATTGAAGTGGTGGTGGTGGTGGAGATGGAGGTGAAGGTGGTGGCGGTGGAGATCGAAGTGGCGGTGGTGGTGGAGGAGATCGACAAAATAGAATAGATGGCACAATTGGGGGTCTAGGTAAATTTGGGAATATTATGCATGGTAGAATGGATCGAGCATTAATACTTGCCACAAACAAAGATAAAATTGCTATTGAACCCCATAATATTTTGAGTGCCGCCATCCTTAATTTATTTGTTGCATATATGAAGTTCATGTATTACTCACATATATATATATATATATATATATATATATATATATATATATATATATATATATATATATATATATATATATATATATATATATATATATATATATATGTATACACATATGAGCAAATACTTGAAATAATATGTTTATTTGCATATTTTATTTCTCTAGTTGGCTGTAGTTTATTAATTAAAATTAGGCAAGTTTTTTAATAGTTGACATTGTTTTCAAGGTTTACAAATACAATTTGCACTTATCTACTCAAAACAATTTGCACCCCTATCATACTATGATTATTGTCGCTTTTGCCACCCCTTACCCAGGGCTATATATGAAATACAATAAATGTAACAACGAAAGATTAGAATTGTAACAACGATGTTAATTTGTGCAGTGTAATTACCATTTTACCCTTTTTTATATGAAAGTGAGAAATTATTTTCCATTTGTCCCTCTATTCTTCTCCATTTCTCCCTTTCGTTTTAGACTACGAACGAAGAAATTTGAGAAGAAATATAATTGAGGGAAAAAAAAAGTCAAGAATGAGGCACACCTTTCATACACAAGACGAGGGGTAGTTTTAACCTACATTGTCCAAAGGCTAGTTGCAGTGGTCGATCAACTTTGAAAGGAGACGGAATCTGTAACGTGCATGGGTGACGACATGGGCCATTTTGTCGCAGTTCATAATTCAGATGGGGTAAATGCCATAGTTGTCATATATAATACTGGGTGCAAATTGTATTTATTACAGGTTGTGACCTAACAATTTGTCAAATAATATAACTCAATCACATAGCCAACCAAGCATTAATCGATCAATATACACTTGCACTATTTACCTATTATCTAAATAAACTGTAGCCACTCGAAAATTTCTTATTTCCAAATTATCTTATTTTTTTAATAAAGAACTCGCAGCCCCATAATATATGTGTACTAGATAAATCTCTACTCCCTGTATACTAATTTGCAAATTATACGAAATACGTAAACCACACTAGACATATAAAGCTAAGAATAGGAGTGGCTGCCGTTAATTAATGTGTCAGGAACAAATTGAAAAATAAAACCTCTTAAATGTTAAATATTCAAGGGGTAATTTACAATAATACCCCTCAATTGAAAAATATTACGAACTAAACTCATTTAACTTTAAAGACTTTTTCGTATCCAAATTTTACTTTCAGTTATTAAGACCCTCTCTTAGAATTGTTACATCCCTATTCTACCCTTTCATTACAAACCCTAACCCAACCACACTTCTTCACTCACAACCATTTTTCTATCTCGTGTGTTTTCATTTCTTCCACTCTTTTCTCTTCCACCCACACTCATCAACTCGTCCGCTCGTCGCCGCTACCGTGGACGATGGTTCCTTGAAGGACTGGAGGGTCAGCCCGTCGATCTGCCCTTGCTGTGGCAAAGCCGCAAAGGATTGTGTTGTTTTTTCCGGCAACGACGACGTTGTTGTCATTGGCTGTTGGTCGGGGAGCCGTTGAGATCGGAAGGGGTAGTTGTTGTCGGACAGCGGCTTTGACGGGGTTGAGAGGGATGCCGCCGTTGATGAAGGAATATATGGCTGTTGTAGGGCTTCCACAAGGAGAGGTTGTTGGCGGCGTCGAAGCTCACCACAATTGCAGTTACTATCCCGCGGAGGATGTCCACATTCAGCGATTGTCACATTCGAGTTTATGTTAACGGTATCAGGGGCGGAACCAGGATTAGAAAGTAGGGGGGGCGGACTAAAATTTCGGGGTTCGGGGCAGCGCCCCGAAAAAAAATTTAGGTTCACAATATTGCCCTTAATGGATTCGTGGCACCGTCTCATATTATTTTTAGAGACATTGATATAAAAAAATCAAAGATCGATAAGTAAATATTCATAAATTTTATTTAAAGTAGTACAAGTTTTAACCATTTTATTTTATATTTTTATAATCAATATGATATGTATATATCTATAATTTATATAAAATTATGGAGAATAAACAAAAAAATTAAGGATTAAGACACATATTTACAAAATATTTAGGGGGGCCAAAAGTAATATTCAAAAATATAATGCAAAAGTAGCTAAAAATTTTTTTTTTTTTCTTGGGGGGTCAACTGCCCCCCCGGCCCCTTTGTAGTACCGCCCATGAACGGTATAGTATTGTTGAATATAGTCGGTCATATTCGACGTAGTACATTTATTGAAAATAAAATAAAATAAACTGGGAAAAAAATATTCGAATTTAAATAAAATAATTCTGGCGGATTAAAAGAAAAATAGAAGAACAGCAAAGAATGAATTAAAAACAAATAAAAAACTGCAAAACAAAATTTTGAATTTTTTTAAAAAAAAAGGAAAAGAAAAAAATATATATATGGCGGAAGTAAATCAATCGAGGGAGATCTCACAAATTAGGGGTCGATTTAGTTCTATATAATTTCCCTCCGAATTCGAAGGTATTGCTAAAGGCTCCATATAATTCTCATACGTAGAGAGTGTTGGCACCAAATTTCCGTTTGTGAAGATTGAAGAAATCCGCCATACGTGGAAATTAAAGATTGGCAAAGATTTGTTTTCCATGTTTATTTTGGAATTAATTAGAGTCCTATTCTTGTAATATTTTTATTAGGACTTAGATTTATTTCCATGTATTATATTCTAGTTAGGTATCTTTTGTACTTATCTAGAATAGAAGTAGAAATCGACTAGGATTCTATTACCTAGTTAATCGATTTCTTAGGGCTCAAGTTAGGTTTAGGGTGGTGGATTTCGTGCCTATATAAGGCTCTCAACCTCATATGAGTCCCATGGAGCTTTAATAAGAAAAATCCCAGCATAAAGGCTTTGAAGGGTGCAGCCCGTGCTGCAGCCCTGCCGGCACATCAGGTGTGGCAACAGAACAGGTTTCTTCTACCAGGCCATAAAGAAGATCGGCGTTTCGGGAGAAGTGCTTAAAAGATCTCGGGAGAGGTCGATCCGCCGTTTGAAGGAAGTTCAACATTGGAGGAAGTCCAAGAGTGCGGAGGAGGAATTGCTTTGATTATCAACAAGTTCGAGTCGTGTGCAAGAACGGCGTATCACATAAAGAGGGAGTCTTTAGTGTTTTATTAAGTCCTATTAATGTACACATAAATCTGAACTAGTTTTGCAAGTCCTCGTGGATGTAGGGTACGTTTGTATCCGAACACATTAAATTGTTGTGTTCTTTATTCTGCTTTTCGTAGATTTATTACTGTGACAACACAACAATTCTGTTACGTCACCTAATGTCGTAACATGTAATCTGTCTCAACAGATGAGTGGACTTTGATAGGCATTCAAATTCAACAGAGAGAATTAAAAATTGACTAACTTAACTTCATTATCCGTTAAGTGTTCTATTTACCTCCCTAAGGTTATATTAATTATAGGGCTTGGCTAAAATTATAACTTGTCGAAATATTCATTGCCCTCTAAACTAATGCATCTCTGTTGTCGAACTCAGTTCAAATATTAAGATACTATTGATTGTTATCCTTTTATTTGAACTCCGAATCATCATCAACTTTGTTGTAAATTTCTTCCTGAATCAATATAAATAAAGAAGAATAAATAACAAGAAAAACAATGTTTGTGTTCAATAAAAATATAAATAAAATTCATGTGTTCTTGGTAAAAAAATTTCCCTTTTTGCGTGATTGTCGATGATTTTGAATATTTCCATTGATCGGAGGTACTGCAGTAAACTTCCCCGTATTATTTAGGGCCACATTTCGAATTTCGCCCAGAGCCTTCATTGGATGCGAAAAAAAAAAAAATTACAGTAGAAAATAAATTGATAACCTCGTTTAAATATAAGTTTTTTTCTGGTCCCGACTAGGTAAAAACCTACTAAATTATTAGTTTGATAATTTAATATTTCGCTTAATTAATAGAAGTTTGCTAGTCCCGACTGCATTAATTTATAGAGGTTTAACTGCATATAGATATATAGATCATTATATTTGTAGTTACATTAAACTCTTTGTATAACTGCATGACAATATCAACAATATAGGATATAACACTACTATAAGGAGAAGATGATAATTTCTATATTCTCAGTACAATGTATTTATTACACGGAAAAAAAAAGTACATAAAATAACATATGCCTACACTTTAGTCGGACATTAACGAGTCGTCACATGAAAATAACATCTAAAACTACAGAGTATGATGTTATCTGGAGTTGAGAATCGATTTCCATGTTTGACAAGCTAGTTAATTTCTTCTCAAGGTTGTTAGGCATGCGGATTTCGGGAGGTTTGAACCTTACATGCATGTTGCTAATTTCTCCATAGAAGAAAAATTAATTATTAGAAAAGGTTCTTATTGCTGAATATATATAAGAAAAAAAGTAAAGATAGAGTGCTTAGTGATGATGGAAGATCGTTTTGGTAAGTAGTGAGTAACGATATTTTCCGGTAAGTTAATGGTTAACCGTATATGTTGTATGGTGGTTAGACAGCAGGTGGTGGTGGTGGCGATGGGCAGAATATTGGAAGAGGTATAGGTAGTGGAGGTAAAGTTGGAGGGTATATTATGCAGAAGCGCGGGCGTGGAGGTGGTGGTGGTGATGGAGGTGGAGGGGGTGGAGAAGGAGGTGGGGGTGGAGGAGGTGATGGAGGTGGTGGAGATGGTGGTGGCGGCGGGGAAGGAGGTGGAGGTGGAGGTGGTGATGGAGGTGGCGGAGAAGGAGGTGGTGGTGGTGGAGAAGGAGGTGGAGGTGGAGGTGGCGATGGGGGTGGTGGTGAAGGTGGTGGTGGAGGAGATGGAGGAGGTGGTGGTGGAGGAGAGGGGGGAGGTGGTGGAGATGGAGGTGGAGGTGGTGATGGTGGTGGCGGTGACCTAAGTGGCGGTGGTGGTGGAGATCGGCAAAATATTGATGGCAATATTGGCAAAGGAGGTAAAGTTGGAGGATATATTATGCATGGCCGAATTTGAGCATTAACAACTGCAATTAGCAAAGGCAAGAGCGCTATTAAACCCCATAATTTGAGCCCCATATCGAAGACCACCGCTCTGAATTTGTTTCAAAATGTGATGAAAACCATTCATATATATAGACACTCCTTGAAAATAATAATTAATTAATTTGTGTAATTTCAAATTAAAAGGTTCATAAACGCATAGTAAAAAAAATAAAAGAATATAAAAATACCCATAAATATCCAAGTTGAAGTAAATAATTAAGCTTGTATAAAGAAGAGCAAAGACTTTGAAGAGAAGGCTAAGCGTTGAATTGATAGAAATAAGATAATATATAGTTGACAATTGATATAGAGACGCCCATGCAGTCTTGGCTGGCTAGGTTTCCTGCAGCTTTGGTAACTGCATGCTATGTATTATTTGATATGTTTTTTTTTTGTTTCTCTAATTTATAATAATACACTTCACTATTAACATGATAGCTAGCTAGTCGAAGGGTTTTAAGCCGATCGAGGATCGGAAACGCACCATCCGGTGCAATATTGCAGGTCTACGGTTGGAAAAGTCGACTTGCCGTTTCGACATTTTTATGCACAGAATCAAGACTAAAAAGAATTGGAGGAGTTCAATGTTAGGAGCAAAATTGTACGTGAGAGAAGATGAATTAAATGGCTTTCCAGGAATTCAATATATTGCACTAGTCAACATATATATATATATATATATATATATATATATATATATGTGTGTGTGTGTGTGTGTGTGTGTGTGTGTGTGTGATTTTACGTTCAAATACAACATGCATGCACTAAGAAGAAGGTGGTGTTTGCAAGAGCTATTGGAAATAGATTATGAGTTTTTTTTTTTTTTTTTTTTTTTTTTCTCATAATATGTTTTTAGGTGTTTACAAAATCGATCGTTGTATTTTTACTTTTCTTATAATAAGGTGGTTTAAGCTATAATTTAACAACACCCATAAACCTATTTTTCCTAATTAAGTTGATTTTACATAGCATTTGCAAACAACCTCCAACTTTTGAAAATAAACACTTAATATGAACTTAAAACACAATCACTAATTATTAATAAGCTTTTGGTAATCGGTTTTATCGAATACCAAAAATTTATTTTTATTTATTATTATATATATAAATTTGTATATGTAATATTGGTAATTAAACTATAATTTATTATTTTATACTAAATTTAAAAAAAAAAGATATAAAAAACCAAAATTTTAAATATTCTTAATAAAATTTCGGTAATTTAGTTATTTACCGTCCAAACAACATATTTCGGTTCGGTATAAAGTATGAAATTTTGACATTCCGAAATTCCAATTTACCAAAATTTCAGCACGGTTTTACTGAATGAACAACCCTACACATAATATTACATACATGAACATACAGTAAAACAAAACACACACACATAGGTGGTGTTTGCAAAAGCTTTTAAAAATAGATTATGAGTTTTTTTTTCCACATAATCTGTTTTTAGGTGTTTGCAAAATTGATTTTTGCTTGTGCTTCTCTTAAAATAAGTTATTTTAAGCTATATTTTTAAAAGCACCCATGTACCTGTTTTTTCTATTTAAATTGATTTTCCAGATATTTTGCAAACACCCCCAACTTTTAGAATTAAACATTTAATATCAACTTAACTCACAATCACTAACTTATCCTTTTAAATAAGCTTTTGTAAACACCACCATAGTAACACACAGGGGCCGAAACCTGGACATTTTATAAGGGTTGTGTTGAATTTGAGAAATATACATTCAATTGATAGTTGAAATTGAGAGCTAATTAATGCGTGTCCATCTTCGAAATACTAAAAAAAAATCAACAAATTAAAAACATAATTATTGAACATATATATATGGCGTATTTCTGATGGTAGGCGAGAGAGGCGGCTGCTTAGAGCCCCGAATTTCTAGAAAGTTTTAGGGGCTCCCAAATGATTTCTTTTATACTCTTTGGGCCTCTTTGGTTGGAGGGCTTTGAAATATAGAGAGGGATGGGATGGTTAATACTGAGATAGAAGTGTTGACAAGTTATACTTACTATGACATTTGGTTCGTGGTATTATCTCGGTACTGATAATCTCCAGACCAACAATACGCTGTTTTGTGTAGCTGATTAGTGTGGACCTAATTGGTAATTTCCGTAAAAGCCCTTGACATATTGTATAATATATCGATTTTCTGCTTCATCTCACAAAGCCCCAACCATCTGCAATTCCTGCCACAATTTCGAACCCTACATTGGTAATCGGTGAAAAATAAATCTGCCATTCAATCGAGTTAAATCGTTGAATTCGTTACATCATCATGAGTTCTGGTAGTAGTAGCTCTCACCGGAGAACGGGCAGCAACAATTTCAACGGAGTCAAGATAAATCGGGACCTTCCAAAATATTGCGATTGCGGGTACATGGTCGCCGTACAAACTTCATGGACAGATACAAACCCAGGACGACGGTTCGTATCTTGCCCTGAAAGGGGGGTAATTTGTTTCTCCATTAACTCAAAATTTATGGTTTTATTTTAAGTAATTAGGTTTTTGTATTACTCAACCTTAATAAGTGCGGTTTTGATGTTGGGCATCTGTTGGGTTACAAGTTAAAACCAGAGAACGACTATCGCAATTGTTTGTTACTGTTATTAAGTGGTTCTTCAATATTGAAACACTATATTAAGATTTTGGTTTATGCAATGAATTATCTGGTGTCGTATTAAATGCCTTGTTCTTAATTATCACAACTGAAAATTACAACGCCGCTAATCTGGTGTCGTAATGTAATGAATAATTTAAACATTAGTTCGTAATGTACCGAATTAATTTGTACTTCATATTCATACAATATGTTTGATGCTAACGAATTGAACATACAATTTCAGGTTAATGGTTGTCGTTTTTTTAATTGGTGTGATCCTGAAATGTGTGATAGATCGAAGCAAATTATACCAGGCTTGCTCAAGAGAATAAACTATTTGGAGGAGCAGGTTCCATTGGAAGTCTCCGTGTTGGTTAACAAAATATCGGATTTGGAATCCCAATTGCAGCAGCACAGTGATGGGAATGGGGAGAACCGGGTAACTATTACGTCGGCCCGTTTAGTTTTCTGGGCGGCTTCGGTATCAGTGGCTGCTTTACTCTTTTATTTCCTGGTTGTGTTGTAACTTTTTTTGCTGTACGTTGATGAAATCATATGTGTAGTGCATAAAATTGAATCGAGTTTTTTTTTTGTTGGTCATAATGCATTACGTATGCTATGTTAACCACTGCTTTATATAATTTTGTATGTAATTAGGTTGTCTTTTTTGTATTGACAATCACCCTCAAATCTTTGTACTACGTCGTAATATGTATTGGATTGTGTTTTAAATGACTTGTGAAAAGGAGAAGAATATGAAATAACAACCATATGAATAATAAATATAACCATCCGACTGAACATACGCAACATAGTACTTCCAACAAGGTGAAGTACTAGTCCACAATTCGGAATCTTAATTCCGCGGTTTTAACACATACTTAAAACAAGAAAATAAAAAAAACATATTTGCATCATAGTAGCAGATAAAAAAAACAACAAAATAAAAAAAGTGTTCAAAATAACAAAATATTGCATAAACATCATAGTAGCAGATTATACATAGCCTTAAATATAAAACGTTATAGTTACGGGGAGCGATATTCGGGTACTTCAAACTGAGCCACGTCACCTGCAAATGGAATGAGTACACGATTTTCCGGAGGAACCTGTTCAGGATCAACAATCTGGCCATCATCCCCTTCGTGAATGATGATTGGGTTATCACGATGGTATCCGGTAAAACCTCGAAAGTTGGCTATGGGAGCTTCTTTGTCTTCGAACACATATTTGCATTGTTCGTAGAACCGAAATCCATTCACCCTAAATGCCCTCTCCTCTTCCATCTCCTACAAATGGAATGCATGACCAATCGGTATTATATTGATTAACAATATATTAAATGAAGCACATAAAAAGAAAAAAAATAAAAATCTTACACGACGGTCCAAATGCCAAAAACTCCTATCCAATGTCACCTTCCTTTTCGAGCGGATGAACATCAAGCCATCTTGCGCAATGTATCGCTTAAATGCTAAGAAACGTTTTCGAAACCATTCCATTCTCCATTTGATATCAACCTCCGCAAAGTTTCTTGAGAAATGGTAGTTCATTGTCATGATAACTTCGAATAGGAGGTCTTCGTACGCCTCTTCGTTTTGCAACGTATCCACGGAGCATGAAAATCTGGCAGCGCATTACAAAGAACACCAAACTCTCAAATAATATGTGAAAATAACAGATAGATGAAAGCAAACAAATTGAAACAAATTTCGCAAACGTACAGTAGACAGTAGTAAATGTAAATTAACACAGAGTACTAGCAGATAATAAATATACGGATGAACCAAATGTTACATATACCAGTCGGGTTAGTACCTGTATCCTCCACTCGAAATCCGTTTATGAGACTGGCGCGATGTACAATTACGCGAAACCCTGATGGACTCTCTTGAAGAACGAAACCCTAACTCTGTATGATGTCAACGGAAAATTAAAAAAATGCAAAGAACCTGCAATTTCATATATAGTGAATGATGTCAACGAAAAATTTAAAAAATGCAAAGAACCTGCAATTTCATATAACCTTTCCGCAAATGTTGGGTGTACCTGAACAGGAAGCTTCGATTGAGAGAAATATGGTGAATTTCAGTATGCTCTTCAGGTGGGGCTGGGTAAAATTAGGGCAGCAAAGTCACGGGGAATTTGACAAGAAAGTTCGTTTATATATGTAATATATTTGTAAATTTTTCATTTGTTGAGGGCAACTTAGACATTGTACACTCCACTTAGATATAGGGATTATCACGTGTTAATTAGTCAAGGCAAATTCGGCTTGACAAATAATAAATCATTTGCTTGATAAATCAAGTGGGACCACATATCACGAGACCTTGTAACAGCCGAACCAAATACCGTATACTGAGGAACTATTCGTCCCATCAAGCGTAATAACTCGAACCAAAGGAGCCCTTTATATGTTAGTAATAGTATTAAATAATATTTAAAATCTGGTAATAGTTCAACAATTCAAATAGTCATAACTATATAATTTGACCTAGTGTAAATATGTGTTGGATAATTTTTGTACTCATTCTTGCATTTGTCACAATTATATTATTTGACATAATATGTATTTATAAGTTTTTTATTTAAGCTGATTAGAAAACTTATAGAAACCTAATTTTGCTCAGTTAATCTTAAAATATGAAACTCGTGTATGTTCTGTAAGTAGTTAAAAACTCGGTGCAAATTTTAGAATCTTTCTTCACTTGATATTAGCCGCATTTGACGCATCTGATTGCTGCGTGATGATTTTATTGAAAAAGATGGAAGCCACTTTATTTATTTTAGGGCAAATTACGACCACCTCTGAGATATGGCTAAATTACAACAACAATAAAAAAAAAAAAAAAAAAAAAAAAAAAAAAAAAAAAACAATGTATTGTTTGGGTAATTACAGCCACTCCCTCATTTTAAATATTTTTACATAAATTTTATGTAATTCGGTTATTTAAGGAACCAAATCGTATATTCAGCTAGGCAAAACGGTATGAAATGCAGGCGTACCGAAATTTCAGTTTGGTTTTACCAATTTAACATCCATAAATTTACCTCTTGAGGGTATTTTTATGAGATAATACATAGTTGAGGGGGTAACTGTAATTACTCAAACAGGAGGGGATTTTCGTAATTTGACCATAACTCAGGGGTGGCCGTAATTTGCCCTTTATTTTATGAAATTTGTTTTTCACTCTTGACGAAATATCTAGTAAAGTATATTGGGGTATTTGCACTTGGCTCCCCTGTGAAATGTCTAATTGTCAAAAAACCCCCTCGGATAAAAAAATTAGCAAATACCCCCCTATGAAAGGAAGTCAATGACAATAAGGACCCTACGAGTGAATCGTGGGATACACTCGCGGTTCATGCAGCAGGGCGTGCGTTTTAGGACATTTTAGGACAGGAAAAGACATAAAAGCCCTTCAAAAAAATCAATCAACAAAAGGACATTTTAGGGCGTGCGTTCTATCGTCTCTCACGAATCGCCCGGAGTCTCCACCGCCGCCGCCGCCACCACTGCCCTTCTCTCTCCACCGCAAACTCCTATTTCGACTCACCCCAACCCTCTAGCAATTATAACTCCCCTCCCACTCGCCGCCGCCTGCACCACCTCTTCGAGCTCTCCGGTAATTTTGGCTCCAAAATTCAATGGCACAATCACAGCAGCTCGATAAGATCAATCGGCGCCTATCACAAACTTATTCAGCACTCCAGCTTTTCCACCACAGCACCCGACGGAAAACGAGAAGAATCGAAAAAGCCGAATATCAACAATGGCGATCGTTCGTGGATTGATGTTTATTTGCCGGAAAATGCGCGGCCGTACGCTCGGCTGGCGCGGCTGGACAAGCCGATCGGCACTTGGCTTCTGGCTTGGCCATGTATGTGGTGAGTGTATTTTGTTTACGCCACATAAAAACCACATCCTTCTTCTCCAAATCGCCACCTATTAATCGGCGGCGGAGAGATCTCCAGTGAGGTAGGCGGCGGAGAGATCTCCAGTGAGTTAGGGTCGCCGATGGAGTCTCCAGTGATGTTGGGTCGCCGCTCGGAGTATCCTGTGATGATTGGCCGGTGATGGAAGGGGGAGTGCGCTGCCATGGAGGTGACATCCATGGCAGACGCAACAAAGTTGAAGGGCTCTGGGGTAAGGTGTCGAGGAGAGGAATTTGAACGAGGGGTGGGCGGCGGTGATTCGAGACAGCGGCAGTGTAGAGGGAGAGAAATTTGAAGGAGTGGGTGGGTGTCGGAGGGCCAGACGGCGGCGGTGCTGAACTTATTATAGGCCGACGGAAATGGGGAAGAAGGAAATGGGGAAGAAGGTGTAAACTTTGGAAATTACAATTTGGTCCTCTAAATTTAGGTTATTTATAATTAAATCAGTTTGATTTTTTTTTCTTTTTTGCTTTATTTTTTATTAAGGGCAATTCTGTCATTTCACGTAAGTCAACGAGTCAGTGCACACAAAGGGGCGGTGGGCTGACTAAAACACAACATAGGGGGTTATATGCTAATTTTTTTTTCCGAGGGGGTTTTTTGCTTCCGAGAAATAACACAGGGGGGTCTATGCAATTAACTCAAAGTATATTATCCCCCTGTAAGTTGTGTCTAATAACATATAGACCCTTGTATTTTAAATCATTGCAAAGACCCCTTAAATACTTATCAAAGTACAAGAGGACCTCGTTAAAAAATCTGTGGGCCTACACAAGGAAAACAGTAACCCATACAAACGAAAAGGAATAAAAATGGAACAAACATAGTCATATATGATCGATCTATTCCAAAAGGCCAAAAAATAGGGCTAAAAGAGAAAAAACAAAGACTACTATATTCCTAAGTAGAGTAATTCGCGATAATTGCAGGAAGGCCCTAAGGCGGGGGTGATAATGCAATTTAGCCGAATCTGCAGAACAGCCCAGCAAAACTTTCTGTAAATTGCAGAAATGGCCCCAGCAGCACTCCTTGCTTCTTAATTCTGTATATTGCAAAAACGGCCCCATTAGTGTCAAAATTGCAATACACCACATCTTCATAAAACCAGCCCAGAATATATAAACTCATCAAATACGAATTGCAATTCCCAAATGATCACTGACGTACGCAGGGCGCACCTCTGGAGGGAGACTAATTGTAATTAGTATTGAGTTTTAACTCATTCAATAATATTTTCACATTTCAATAAATATATTTTTAAAATAATATAAGAAAATTAATAATACTGTAATTTTACTTTTTTCGCTAATTAACTTTATGGGTAAATTACAAACACCCCCTGAGGTATGGTCAAATTACAAAAACACCCCTCTTGTTTGGATAATTACAACCACCCCTCAACTCCTCAAATTTAGTGGAATCTTCGAGATTATATTGAATATTATCACTTTTGTACCCGTTTTATCCCATTCAAACTCTACATTATGAAGCAAGATGATCATAATATGTGATTTTTAACTTGTATATATCAATTTGTGGTGCATCGGAAACTGTATTTTTACACAAAACGAATACAAACTAGAGCACATTTCACGGAATCTAGATGATTATGTTGAATTTGGCACCATAAGGGTGGAGGTGTAAGAAAAAATCATAGTTGAGGGGGTAGATGTAATTATCCAAACAAGAGGGGGGTTTTTGTAATTTGACCATACCTCGGGGGTGTTTGTAATTTACCCTTAACTTTAATAATGAACTATACGGATATACCCAACTAGGTTCTCATGGAAAAAATGGGGAATTTGGTTAAATTTCTCTCAAAAATATTTGTTTTAGCTAATAGTTCGTCTCGATATTTTGAATTTGTTAAGAGTTTCTATGACAGATTAGTTGGACAGCTTAGAATGGAAATAAACAACTTAATTGGAAACTTAAAACAGACAAATAAACAACTTAGTAGTAGAATTTGGTCTGAAAGTATACATCTTAGACTTATAAGGAGAACTAAGACCGATGAGAATAATAGTTTCCGGTGATGTGGTTGACGGAAATTAAGCGGTCGATGGTAGGGGACCAGTAAGGAGAGGCAGGCAAATGAGTAGAAGAAACATCATATTTGGGAATGGATGTGGTTTTGAGCATAGTTAAGGTGAAGGAGAATAAGATATTCTCAGTCTAATGATATGCTTATAAGTAAATTGCAAGGATAAAATTCATCCTCAAAGAGTAATTAAGACATCCTAATTCAGTACTAGTGCTCAAGTATTATAAACAATAATATCCTGAAATTTATCTAGACGATCGGATAATGATAACGGTTGAATAACTACTAATTAAACTAAAAATGATTAAATCAAACGCGAAAAACAAAGACACGTGAGGTCTTATAAAATTTGGCAAATGGCAAAGAGGGACATGACAATGGAGTTAAATGCACATTGGTCCATAGAAAAAACAGTCTTCCAAATAAACTCATCCTTATATCTCTGTCTAAAATACCTTTCATAGTATACTTTTTATCAATTTCATCCACCATACTCTAAATTCCTCAATATTACACATTGACCCCGGATTTAAATAAATATATCACATTAACACCCATTTTAATATTTTTTTGAAAAAGTAGTTTTTGTTTGAAATTTTTTTTCCGGCCAGATTATGCCGTTGACTTGGCGGTTCTCCAGCGTTAGACTTTTTTCTGTTTTTTTTTTTTAAATCTCTAACATAGATTCAACACGGATCCATCTCCTCTAGAAGAGGAAGAATTAGTTCATAATGAAATAAATTAAACCAAATTATTTCATAATACTAATCTAACTAAGAATTCAACAAGTAATAGTGAAAATTAAACCACTCTCTTGGATTCTTCGTTGCCTCATTGATAGGTCAAATTCCATCTCATAATTTCCCACTAATGCATTATTTTATAGCCGCCTATTGTGTTTCTCTTTGCTATCATTGGTCCTGAAATTGATATATTTACTACTCCCTTCGTCCCAATTTAAATAACGTTTTGGGTTGTTACACACATATTAAGAAAATCAATAAATGTGTATAGATTATAGTGAAAAGCATAGGAAAATACTAATATATCCTTGACATTAATTATTTTACAACTAACAAATCAGGAGTGAGAAAGGGTAAAATTAAAAATAATGCAATTAATGATGCATTGAAAATCTAAAATGACAAATAATTTGGGACAAAAAAAACTCTCTAAAAAGACATATAATATGGGACAGAGGGAGTACAAAAAACGTTATCCATATATTATTGTGATATTTAAAACAATTTATTTTGAATAAAAAATAAAAAATAAAAAATTCCTACTTAACGGGTAGATTTATATTTTTGTTTAAAGTCACAAGTGTAAGCATCAATTAGCAACTATTATCTTTAAGTTGTAATTAAATTTACCAGTTCTCGGGTAGTAGATATCTATATAGACTTGGTAAAAGTTTAATTAAGCTCGTTAAAGTCGTGTTTTCATATGCACTAGAAAAAAACAGAAGAAATTTGCGTCTTAATATTTAAAAAAAAACAAAAGCAGGATAAATTTCTATCTTAAAAAATAAAAAAAATAAAGAAAAAAAGGGAAATAGAAAAAAAAAAAATTGTGTCGTTGTTCATCTGCATGCATGCAGGCCAAATTTCGTTTTCGAGTTAGTTTAATTTCAATTAGCAAAGAATTAGTCTAACCTTAGACAAGAACTAGTCGATTCTACATGCAGAGAAACCTCCAGTATTTTTTTTTTTTTTTTTTTGAGTAATTCAAGTCATTACAAGGGAAAACCTCCAGTATTTTTACTCCAACTATAAGTTAACATTTTTTTATAGCCTTGTAAAAGCTACACTCAATAGACATACATACCTCGGGTCGATTAGGGGCGGATCTAGACATGACCGATTCTGACTACAGGCAAGAGACAGTGGCGTAACTAAGGCACCCCAAGACTCAAGAGGGGGGCAGCAGCCCCTCAATAATTTTTTTTTTTGATTTTTTTATTTTTATTTCTATATGTTAGTCTATTTGCCCCTCATAAAAAAATAAAAATACCCACTTATAATGTATAATTTTTAAATTTAAGGAGTTTCAACAATGATATATGCTTGAATTACATTAACTTATAAACCTCAGAAATGTTTTTAATATTACATATATTTACTTGTTCAATAATATTTATATGGTTATTTTCAAAAGAACTTCGGTCTGCCACGAACCCCAGAAATTTTTTATTTACTTTAATTTCGTCAATTTTTAGTTATATTTGCTCCAAAATTCTTAACTGCTACCAAAAAATTAGTGTCCGGCCATGCTCGTTAGAATGAATCCATTTTTACAAATTCTTAAAATTCGCTTAGAGCCTCCAATTTATCAGAAATGACCATGAATGTAGACACTTTTGTTGGAAGGGGGGAACTTGTTTAAAATAGCACATTGAAAAGTAGGTTAGGTGTTCCAGGACAACGCCCTCCGAATTTATTTTAGAGTTATTCACACAAAAAAAAAGGCTAAAATGAATATAATTCTTAATTAAAAAGTATAAATTTCAATAGTAATATTTTATATTGTATTAACAAATAGAAAAAAAAAATATCTCAATTTGGGCGGCTGCCTGCCTCGGGTAGCATCATAAATTAAATTTATTTACAACTAGCATTTTTCCCCGTGTGATGCACGGGATATATTTAAATAATGGAAAAGAGTAATCAATTTAATACATAATAAGAAAATATAGTACACTAATATAGTAAAATTTAATAATGTAGTATTATTCATATTTTATATAACTTTAGTATTGGGTTAGTTTTAATTTTGATAATTCTTAAAAATTATAGTTATTGATGAAAAATAGGAGATTAATAATTGTTGAAAATTATAGTTAAAAAATTAGTACATAAAAAATATTAAAAATAAATAATTACATAAGTAGCAATAAGGTAGGATTCTTCACGGGTTAGTTTTAATTTTGATAATTGTTAAAAATTATAGTTAGAAATTAGTAGATAAAAAATATTAAAAATAAATAATTACAGAAATATCATTAGGGTTTTTTAGGTTATCCAGCATTTCTTTCTTTTATATATAAAATTACACAAAAATATATATTTAACATAAAATAGAACCATATTGCTACATCAAAAATCAAACTACTCTTAATCAACTGACCAATTCTTTAACTTTGGCCTACATAAGCAATTACCAAACCATATGAATCATGAATTAGAAAATTTGTACTGCAAGACTAATTCAACGTCATTTCGAAAAAAATTTCCTTATATAAACCAAATTATTAGTTCTCATAAATCAATCCAGAAACAAAAAAAAACAGAAACTTCAGGTTTATTTAGTAAGAAGATATTAAATTTGAATTTGCAGTATTTGATCGTTGCTTTTAGAAATTATAGTCATGGGGAGCTACATGGAATCCCGTCGTTGGGTTCTGTTAGCTCTCTTTGTTACCCTCACTGCGTCAGTAAACGGTGACTTGCCACCGTATTGGAACCCCTACTCATATTCTACGCCGCCATACACTTATGCCTCACCCCCACCGCCACCCTACAAGTACGAATTTCCCCCTCCACCACCTTACATCTATAAATCACCGCCACCTCCACCGTACAAGTATGAATCACCGCCACCACCTCCATATGTTTATAAATCACCACCACCACCACCTTATGTATACACGTCACCACCACCTCCACCATACAAGTATGAATCACCCCCTCCACCGCCTTATGTCTATAAGTCACCACCACCTCCACCGTACAAGTACGAATCCCCGCCACCGCCTCCATATTTGTACAAATCCCCACCTCCACCACCTTATAAGTACGAATCTCCTCCGCCACCACCGTATGTCTATAAATCACCACCACCTCCACCTTATAAGTATGAGTCACCTCCACCCCCACCATACAAGTATGAATCACCACCACCACCTCCATATAAATACAAATCCCCACCTCCACCACCTTACAAATACGAATCTCCTCCACCACCACCTTACATCTACAAATCACCACCACCTCCACCTTACAAGTATGAGTCCCCTCCACCGCCACCATATGTTTACAAGTCGCCACCACCACCACCATATATCTACAAATCCCCACCACCACCACCACCTTACAAATATGAATCTCCTCCACCACCACCTTACGTCTACAAATCGTCTCCACCGCCACCATATGTGTACAAGTCCCCGCCTCCACCACCTTACATATACAAATCTCCACCACCTCCTCCGTACAAGTATGAGTCACCACCACCCCCACCTTACAAGTATGAGTCTCCACCACCGCCTCCATACGTGTACAAGTCCCCACCTCCACCACCTTACATATACAAATCGCCACCACCTCCACCATACAAATATGAGTCGCCTCCACCACCACCTTATAAATATGAATCACCTCCACCACCGCCATACGTTTACAAATCTCCACCACCACCACCTTATGTCTACAAGTCACCACCACCACCACCACCATACAAGTATGAATCACCTCCTCCCCCACCTTACAAGTATGAGTCACCCCCACCACCACCCTACATATGCAAGTCACCACCACCACCACCATACGTCTATAAATCGCCTCCACCTCCACCTTATAAATACGAGTCACCACCACCACCGCCATACATCTACAAATCACCACCGCCACCACCTTACAAGTACGAATCACCACCACCACCTCCATATGTTTACAAATCCCCACCACCTCCTCCATACAAGTACGAGTCACCTCCACCCCCCACCTTATAAGTACGAATCTCCACCACCACCCCCAAGTTACTATTAGACTTGTAATATCCCTCCACCAACCACATTTCATTACCAAATATCAAACCCTTCCTAAATAATATTTTCTTCATCAAATCAAACTTTATAAATAAAAGTATATTCCCCTCCTCACATCCGTAAACGTCCATTCCCTTACCATAAATAAACTGCCCGGAGAAAAAAGAAAAATTCCTTTAATAATCCCCGCAAAGTGTTACACTTCGGAGAATTCATCCATATGTAATGTATTTGTGAACCTTAGATGTATTTAAACATGTATTTCGTTTCCGTGTTATTGTACTTTATATATTCAACTGAATAAAACGTGTTTGTTTAGTTGTAAGTATCTCTCTTCCCTTCAATACTTTGCTTTCGTTCTATAGTCAAATCCATCACGAATTCTCCTCCAATTAAGCAAGGATAAATTTCGGATTAATTATGAAAATCGAAAAAAGTAACTATAGGACTGCAGTTCTTTTTGCATTAGAAAATTAAACCGAAAAATTTGGATTACTTTTCATATATATATAAGTAGATCTTGTACACTACAAGGAAGAAAGGCAACTAGTAGAGCCGGCATATTCCTTCTTCGTATGAAGAAAAGAAATTAAAGAGCATAAAAGAATGTATAAGAGACAACCCCTTTTCGCCATACGACGTACTTTCAGTTAATTTGTTGATTCTTCGCCAAATACCTCTGTGTTGCAAACTGGACATGCCTGGGAGAAAAAAAAGTCGTAAAATCAGCTGTCGGAAATATTAAGAAAATAGATTTACCTTTTTCTCTTTTTTTTTTTAAATGTAATGGTGTTGGGTTTACCTTATTGATGCTCAACCATTTGGAGACGCAATCCGCATGGTACGCATGCTTGCATGGCAAATTGATTTGTCGGTCCCCTCTTTTATATCGCATTTGACAAATAACGCATCTGTTTTACCATAGCAGAAATTAAGCACGACGCTTTTTTTGATACATTTAGGAAAAAATCTACAATCTATCATTGATCGTAGTTATGAATAAACTCGACCGCATTTGCTGCAATTCAGACCAGGAAAAAAAAAAAAAAAAAAACCTTCAAAAGCTCGCTAAAGCAACAAGACCGAAACAAACTAATTCTTATGAATGAAATATTTATTGGTGCTGTTAAAACTTAAAAATCTTGATAGTTTCAGATCAAAGTGTTTTGTGGAAAGCTTGAAAAGACAAAAATAAAAAATAAATAAATAAAAGACGACGACTTTACACAATTCCCTAAATAAATCCAGCGCTGCAAATAATTAATTATTCATCTCGGGAAAATGGAAGGCTCCTAAAAAGACTCGTTCTTACCTAAAGTACAGCACTTTGGGACTAGAAAAAACATATAGGTATGTTCATATAGAAGAGATATACGATTTGTTGCTTCATGCTTTCCTATGAGAGATTGATTTTCTTGATATCATTATACCGTTAATAAGAACTTTCCGAATGTAGAAGTGGATTGGAGAATTTTGTTTATGAAACAATTCATCATTAATCAGAAGGTTTATTGATGTAGTACAGTCGGCAAAAGCAAGTGGAAAATGTAAAAAAATTAAATAAATAAATAAATAAGGTAGGCTTAAAGATTCGCAAGAAAAATAAGAACCTCATCGGCAGAATGTCACCTGTCTCCAGATTTTCGTCTCGAGAAAATTCCACCGAACTTGTGTTTTGAAGTTGGAAGTAAATTAATGAGCTCTTGTGGAAGTCCTCGGCTTTCGGTTCCCACTGCCTCGCCTAAATCGAGAAGTTCCTACATACACAAAAACATGAATAAATTAACCTTAAATTCAAATAGTTCGTCTTCTCCGAGTAAATACTCTGCAGTCGTTAGGGAATGAAAACATATGACAATGGGCATCTTTTGAACCATTTCGTTATGTCCTCTGGAAATCATTTTTTTACAAATTACTTAATTAAGTTTTACACTAAATATATCTCTAATGGCATTATAGTCATTGTCCATTCTCGAACATCGTTTTGTTGCCTAGCCAATATATATTGTACTAATTTTTTCACTACTTACAGTTAAATATGACAACACAAACCAAAATCGAAACAAAATCTATAGAAACCCGAATAACACTGGGGAAAATTCCCTACCTCGTATGTCATGTTGTCGGGATCAATATCATCTTCCCACAAGACCTACAATAACACAAACCAAACGAAAAATTCAAAAAAATAATAATAATATTAATAACAACTTTGTAGCCCCTGTAATTCATTTATGCAAGAAGATGAGCTAACATGCAAACCGGATGAAAAACGAAAGAAAATTCTCAAATGAGGTAAGCCAGCTGTCAAATAGAATCGAAAAAAAAAAATGCCAAACCTGAGTACTATCAGCATCTTCATGATGTGGAGACCCTGCATTAGGAAACAATGCAAGAATCGGTTAAAACACGATTTATTTTTTTTGTCTAAAAAATCAAGAATTTCATTTTGCCTCGAACATAATACTACTCAAATAAAAGATTAAAAAAAGCGGTTACTTACGTTCCTCCGGAATAGAATGTACGGTGGTGGTCATACTTTGTTCGGACGGTAAATCGACAGCTATCGGATCTTCCGACATTGTCATCGAAGGGTACTCCCAATCTCTTCTGTTCAAATCCATCCTTCTAGAATGTTCGTTGTCCTCGTACATTCCGTAATACGAAGAAGTACTCTCCGAACCGGATAATCCGTATCTATACGAATTCATATGCTGCATCGACCAATACGCAGATTCCTGTATCGAAACATCAATCTCTTCATCACATACAAATACAACATTTTTTTATTCTTCGTCCACTAAAACCGAAACCCGAAACCCGAAAACCAAATACAACGTTTTTGTAACATGATTACTAATTTTGAACAAAAAATAACCTGATCGTGCATCGGAATCTGCCCGGTGTTAAAGTAATGCAAAGGGGCTGCCGGAAAACCGCCGCCGCCGCCGCCGAAGAAATCTACGAAACCCTCTGAAGCAGGGCAAGAGTAGCCGCCGCTGTCTATGTAATGCAACCCCACTTGATGATTCTCATTCATTATTTGCTCCAAAAAAACTGGTCTTCCCCCAAAAACAATTCAGACAGAAAATCAAAAATTAAAAATAAAATTAATTTTAGAAATAAGTAACAAAAAAAAAAAAAACAGGAGTATATAAGGCTAAGGAATTCAAAAAGGCAGGGTATTCTAGAACATTCTGGCCACATACGACGAACGAACAAACAAAATGTAGGATTTTTTTTCCAGAAATTAATATTTTTTAAATTAAAAATAAATAAAAAAGCACGCCGGCAAACAATACGACATACATTACGGTCTCATGCAATTTGATTTCACTAACCACGAATCGTTCGAGAAAGTTACAAAAAAAAAACATTGAAATAGATAAGCGTGCCCGTATGTATGTATGTATGTATAATGTATGTATACATACCTCTGCTTTGGTGAAGAGACCAAAAATTAAAAATAATGCGGCGAATTAAGATTTGGTTCCAATTCCTCTTTTTTTAATTTACGAACAGAGGGGGGGAAGCAGATTCACACACAGTGGCGGTGTGGGTGAGTGTTTTTTTTTTTTTTGGTTTTTTTTGGGTTTCTCTTTGTCTGTGTGTGACGTGTGAAATGGCAGAGTTGTCTGTCTGCTTTGCTTGAGGCGCTTATGCCGGACTTGAGATACACGCCACCCCCATCCCCACCCCCATCTCCATTTTTCTATTTACGTCTTTCTCTCTCCTCTCTCTCTCTCTCTCCTCTCTCTCTGCACACTTCTAAGTTTTGTGACGTTTCATTGTAATGTTTTTGTTGTTTATTACCAGTTAATCAAATCTATCTATCTAAAGCAAATTCCCCCTTTACTCAAATTTTTCTCTTTTTTTAAATAACTCTCTTAATTAAATTTATTCGTTAAATTTTTTATTTATTTTTTAAATAACTCTCTTAATTAAATTTATTCGTTAATTTTTTGTGACCACGAATTTCTTTTTATGAAAAGAAAATAATAGAATGGGCAAGTTTGATTGAATGTAATTAGAACTAGAATTAGATATTGGGAAGGAATAGTTTAAAGAATAAAAATGCACTACATCTTTTAGTAAATGTATGATATTTTATGTAATAAATTAAATTTAAAATCTAGTATAAATCCCATCTTTTTCTTTCAAGAATATCACATTATTGATCGTCATGACATGAGTTTATCAAATTTTAATGTATAAATCATACTAGTATCTGCTGCAGACGCTTGATTTTTTTGGATCTATGAAGCTTTCTTCGATCAATTGATCCACCATTTTTTTCTATTTTTAATCGAGTATAAATAAATAAAACTTCCCAAAAAAACCATCCACTCCAAAATAAAATAAAAATTATTTAGAAAAAGCTAAAAGTCGTTATTTAGATTTAGAAATTCAACTAAATTTAAATGTAAGAGTGAAAATATAAATTTAGGTGGAAGGGATAAAGAAGAAAAAAATTAAAATTAAAAAAGTGACCTACGTTTACTAAAAATTGGGCTGTATTTATAATTTTAGATAGGTTAGAGGATTTGGCAAAATCGGAATAAAATAGTAGGGAAGAGAGAGAAAGAGGGGAGGGGGGAGGGGGGGCAATAGGCATGTGAATAAAAAGCCGTAAACGTAGGGGATGAGAAGTAAATATGAATATCGAGGAAAGGTCCGACCCGAATTCACAAAACAGTGTCAGCAAAATCTTTGCCTTACAGCTGTTTCTGTAGCAACTGCTCCTACATTTCCAAATAGTTTGGTCCCCTGTCTTGTTTTAAACCACCTTCCTCACTCAATTTACATATAGATAATCTTGTTTATTCACACTTTCACACTTTCTCTTTTCTTTTTTCTTTTTTCTTTTTTTTTTTTAATTTTTTTTAATTTATGTATTTTAAGCTCTCTTTATTTTATTCTTCTTTTTTCTTCTTCTATTTTTGTATTTTTTGAAAGATAAATGTATGGGAGACTTACGGCCACCCCTGAGTTATGGTCAATTTCGAAAAACCCCGTTCTGTTTGGGTAATTACGACCACCCCTCAACTATATATTATCTTACGAAAATACTCCTCTAGAGGTAAATTTAGGGATATTGAATCGGTGAAATCGAACCGAAATTTCGGTACGCCAACATTTCATACCGGTTACCGAATTTAATATACGATTTTGTTCGGTGAATAACCGAATTACATAAATTTTATGTAAAAATATTTAAAAGGATGGGGTGGCTGTAATTACCGAAACAAGAGAATTGTTTCGTAATTTGTCCATACCTCAAGGGTAGCCGTAATTTGCCCTAAATGTTTTGTAATTGACACGTGGTTGAGAATTTCCGAATTTCACCGATCTGATCCGAAAATATCCGAATTTATAATTGATTTATCATTCCATTTTTTTTTTAATGAAATGGAATCCGAATTGTACATAAAATTCCCGAAATTCCGATTTTCGATCTGATTTTAGTTTCGAATATGCCACTTTTTCCAAAATTAAATGTATAATAGTATATACAAAAGATATAATTACCCGAAGGCCCATTTAACTAAAATCAAGTAGCCCTTTCTGTGTGATGTTCTTTTTCCTAGATAAAATTACCCCAGGCCCATTTTTTAGTATTACTTACATTGAACGTCGATGTGTAGTAAGTATTTTATAATGTTAGGTGTAACATTTTTTGTGTTCATATTTCGTACAAAGTTAGATGCTTCACCTGGTTATTTACACTTGGTAAGTGTTAATCTTAGATAGATTGAATAACTTCCAACTAAGCACACATACATATGAGTGTGTAAGATTATGTAAGCCGATCTACGATCAACAATCACTTGGTGTAAATGACCAGCAGTAGCATCTAATTTTTCCTTTTTGGTACTTTTATGTTAAAGTAGAGCCGGTGTCCGTAAAATCAAATAGGGCTGGGACTGGGTTGAGTCGGTCGATTACCAGCTTAAAAGCCGACCCATCCGACAAATCAATTTTGCTCAAATTTGAAAATCGTTGCCGACCCAACCTTTGTGGGTCGGTTGATGGTTGGCAACCGAATATTTGGTTCCGGAATGGGTCGGTTGTGTTGAATTTCGGGCACGTGTACGCAGCGGAAAACAAAAATTTTATGCGATTTAAACAACTTTAAAACACATAAACACATGCCCGATAATTATAACAATTAATTGCGTACCTTTGCGCTTCCAGCGAAAATTAAAACGACATACATGCTCAATTATTTAACCGAATTTAAATCATTTAGCATGCTCGCGTTTAAATCAAATAACATGCTCGTAACATATAAATCAATTTCATGTATTCACATAAAATCATATAAGAACGAACATACATATTTAATTTAAACGTATACGAATCAAAAACAATGAATCGTGAGTTTACCTCTTGAAGCGTGAGGTAGGCGCACTAAGCAAGACGAGATTGCTACGGAAACCAATCCGTACAATCCGGGGCAGCAGCGATGGAGCGGCAGCAGCGGTGTTACGGCCACGGCGGCGCGTGTAACTCACGCGCGGTCTTCGGGCGGCGCGTGGGGTTGCGTGTCGCTTCGGCTCGTGTGCTGCTCCTCGATTCTTTGATCTTCGATATTCCTCCTCTCGGATTTCACCTCGTATACTTCGATCTACTAAACACGTGGCACTAGACACGTAATAGTTAGAAATAACAGAAGAAAAGAAAGAGGGAAAAGAATACCGAAGGTGATCGGCCAATGAATGGCCGATTACGGCAAAGCGGCGAGGCGACGGCGGTGGTGCCCGTGGGAGAGGGTGGCCGAGAGAGAGAGAGTGACGGCTAGGGTTAGGGTTTTGTGTTGTGTTTGTGCAAGACCTATAAATCTTGTATTTATAGTGCCTTGCATAAAACCCTAGCGGGCTTAAGTTGGACCGGGCCTAACAGCTTAAGTTCGCTAGTACTTTTACTTGCTCGTCTCTCTCAATTAAATGACCGAAAAATTGCAACGATTACATTTTCGGAATCATTATAAAGTCCTCGTCATTACGAGTGCCAATTCTCAATTTCCAACTTTCCAAAAGTGGAAACCCTAGATCAGTGCACTTTCTAAATTTGGAAACTTCCCGATTTAGAAAGTCCACTACAATGTTCGCCTATTCTTTTCCTTTTCTTATTCTCATTCGTAATTCCAAATTACGAATGTTGGACCCAATCGTATTGACTTCCAATCATGCAAAGATAAACTATTTTATCTCTGACCGTTTATTCAAAGATCTCATGTGCACGAGCAGTGTGACCCTCGATGGTTCAGGTGTAAGCTAGCCGTGGGCCCACAACTCTTTGTGGTCAAAACTCGTCCCTTAGAGTTACGATTAAGATGAAACTCGTTTCACCTTAATCACCCAACGAATCAAGATTGACGTCTAGCAACTACGTGTCATGATTCCCTATATACAAATGAAGTGCCTGCAAGAACCTTCAGATATAGTTAACGTACAGTACGGTCCTTTCGATACATATGTCCCGATTGAACTAGAGGCATTGGTTCGTCGAGACCTCTTTATATGTTCAATGACGGTGCGATCGTTCTAAGTGTTGTAATCGTTATGTGCATGACTTAGAGAATCGAATTCTCTAATCATCACTTAGTCAGCTCTGGCCAGAGACTTAGAATGATTACAAACTTTCAGAACACACAGGACATCCAAGACTATTCTAGCGATCGAATCCCCGACTACAATGCACAGACCTCCCACTAGATTTCGGACTGCACGAACACTGGCCCTTGGGATGGTCCTCAGTGGAACTCAGGGACAGGTCACGATACAGCTGGTCCTCTAGTGAAGTCACGGTGATGTCTAGGTCATAAGGACTAATGGTGTACAACTATACCATAGATATCTCTACTCGATTATTGGGAACCACTTAGAGATTTCTAGGGTGAGGGAGTTCAGTGAACTCGTCAACTTACGAGCACCCACTTATGCATGCCGATATCACAATACCGTTTACTGATGAGATGCAGTACACATACACTAAGTGCTAGTCTCTTAATGGGAAAGGCCGATATCCTCATTGGTGGCGTAACCCTTCGACTAGGAACACGTTTAACAGTTATAATACTTAAGTAATTATCTCACGATCCTAACGATCAATTACTAGTACTTGTAATAACTGTAAGGACTATATCTATGCTTGTGACAAAGGGACAAAGATATAGACACTACAAAAAAAGTGCTTTTAAATAACGAAACTGTAACGCCCCGCATTTTCATAAGCATATTATATGAAATTATATTGAGTAAATCGATGATTTCCATTTCATGAATTATCTAGTGGATGTTTATTGCATCCTAACTGCTTATGTGATCTATAATATTTTATTTAATGTGATCGACTCGATTTGGTTAGATAATTGAGTAACTCTATCTATGTGATTAAATGAATTATGTGCTTTAAACGAATAATTAATCTATGCTAATATTGATATTAAATTTAGATTATAGTGATTTGTTTCTCATGTACATGCTTAATTATAATTTATATGGTCTCATGAAAATTATGATATGATAATTAATCTATGCAATGTATCTTTAATTGTTTTACGATTTATGGTTTAATGAATGTAGATACATATATGTGAATGTTGTGCTACGTGAGTTATGATGTAGTAATTAATCTATGCAATTCATCCCTAAATGTTTTATGATTTAACGAGTATAGATATATCTGTTTGAGCTGTGTATATATATACCATGTGTGTGCCTTATGTGTGTAGTGTGTGTATGTGCCGTATATGTGCTGTACTATATATGCGTATTAAGTTGCCATGTACTAAAGGATTAAGGAAATCATTGAGTAGCAAATATTTGATTAATTGCTATTAAGACCCCAATGGTTTTAGATATTGCATTACAGTCCTTGGGAAATTTCCTCCTAATTTCCTAGTATAAGCCAAGGAAGATTCCTCCTCTTTCCTTCTCAATTTACCTACGGCGGTTCCTTCTTCTTCTTAAAGAAGAAACGAGGATTTTGGTCTGGACTCTTCTTCCTCTCATTCCACGGCAGCTTCACCCGAAGACTCAATGAAACTCATCAAAATTTCCCCTTCTTCTCTGGGGGGGGGTTTGACATCTAATTAATGGTATTGATTTCCCTATAAAATTCCCCAAAACCATCAAGAGGATCGGACAGGGGATAGCTCCAAGTTCAGCCCCAAAAGCCTTCAGCCAAAGCTCCGAGAATCCTTCGGTTTCCTCTTCTTCCTTGTATTCGATTTTCTTCAAAGAGGTAAGGACTTTTGGTCCTTCTACTGAATTAATGATAATGATAAGATGATGTTTATGTGATTTAATTGATTAATATGCTTAGGAATCGGATTTAGGGATCTAGGTCATGAAACATAGATTTCAATGAACCCTAATTCGATTTCCAGATTCGTAGCCTCAGATTCCAGTGCATGTTTCATCGATGATTTATTTTCTGAAAATTATGAAATTTATTGTTCGTATAGATATTTCTGTTAGCTTCGTTTTCATATACGGTATGCGTAATTTGGAATTATATTGATCAAGTTATGAATCGTTTTCTAAAACTGCACGATTACTGAGTCATCTATGATTTATGTGTTAAATTATATTTTATCTTATTCCGATTCATGCGATTCTAACTGGATATGATTATAGACTTACAAATCTGATTCTCAGAGGAGTTTCATGGCGTTTGGTGGAAAGAATGATTTAATTGGTATTTTTAAAGTTGAATGCTCAGTTCTGAAATTCTGCTGGTGTTAATGTACTAAATGAATTATTTCTCTCCCATGGATAAGTATTTTACTGAACTGTTTTAACATGGTATAAATCATATACATGTGGAGGTTTTGTGGAAATTTCATAATGCTTGTATGTACGGTTTAAGAGATATGAATTTCCAAAGTTGAAGTGCCGAATCTGCCAGATTTCCTTGTAATTCTTTGAAATAGAAAATGTGGATTTGGATTTCATATATTATATGCGTACGTGCTATTATGATTATCGTATGCTTATATGTTAACATAAATGTATAACCTAGAAAATGCATGAATTGCATTTAAGATAATCACGTTGGTATGTTATAATTATGAAAGTGGTTATATGAAATAATATGATAATCCCCTTCTCTTGTATGTGATACCTCTTGTATGTGGTACGTGTACGTTGCATAATATATGTGAATTAGAAGAATGTTTATTTATGCAATTTGAATTGATTATGTGAGTTATTTGAAGAAGAAACTCTAAGGGAGAAAATGGTTTGAATATGTTTGTTAGCTATTTGGTTGTGTTATATGGTTACGTGTTTTATGCTAAGTGCAAGTTCGATCTAACATGCTTATATTATTGGAGTCCAATGATGTGTCATTTATGGTACTGCATGGTCAAGTGTAGGAAAGTCAGAATCGTAATATGGTTATCGGTCGAGTAGACACGGGAATACGAGGGGCCAGTATTCCAACTACGGTACTATAGACTAGAGTGGGTAGCTCCCCTCAAAACAGGCTCAGAATATCGACGTCTATTACCGATAACCATGTTATGAATCTGCTAGGGATACCGTCACATTATAGTAATTGTATTGACATAAGTATGATTATGTTTATTTATACGTTTTGAATTGTTTATATGATTTGTCATTTATGATATTGCATGGTAAGTATAGGAAGTCAGAATCTTAAATGGCTATCGGTCGAGTAGACACGGAAATACGGAGGGGCCGGTATTCCAACTACGGTACTATAGACTATAGAGTGGATAGCTTCCATTAATAAACGGGCTCAGAATATCGACGTCTATTACCGATAACCATGTTATGAATCTGATAGGTATCCCGTCATATTGCATTTATGCGTTATATATGTTAATACAGACTATAGGGACTTGATGTCTATATGTACTACAACTAATTGGTCGATGCATCCCCATGTTAATACAACATTTTGTTTATGTGAGTACACCTTGTGAGTATACGTTAAGCAGGGGAAACTCGTCGCCCATGTCAAGGTTGAGGTTCTCGAAGCGGTTATGGAAACTGGTGGAGCGGAGTTCGAGGAATCACGAGCTTTTATACCAACCGACTATTTTCAAAGATTATATCAGTCACTTTCTCTTTAAGTGTTTTAATTTGAGAAGTTTTTATAATGTACTCTCCTTAGGAATCTAGTCTATTAAACCGGGGTGTATGTAAAATAAAGTTATTTTGTGTTCCGCTGTATTACAAGTATTGCTTTAAAACCCCGTCAATGTTGAAGTAGCACTCTTTATGAAAATTATATCTTTCAAATGTGGGTTATGTTTTGAAGAAAGAAAAATGCTTTGACGATTTCCAAACTTATTTTCTAAAGGATCAAATAGGATCCGAAGGTTTTAATAAAGTCCATTTTTCTAAAAACTATTCTTAATTATATAAACGACATGGAGGGTGTTACAGAAACAATGGTAACAATTGTAAAATTTGTCACAATAAGTAGCATATGGTAACGACTTATAAATTTTGTCACGAATAAGTCATTGTTTTGTAACAGTACTATAAAATCGTTACCAAAAGAAGAATTTCGTTACCAAAAACCCAGTATTTGGCGACAACCTAATAAATTGTTACAAAAACTTTATTTTTGTTACGAAAGAATATTTTCTAGTGACAAAGGTAAACAATCGTTACAAATGTGATAATATTGTCATAAAAACTTGTTATTTTTTGTGACAAATTTGAATCTATTACAATAACTTAATGGAATTGCCTTAAATAGTTATTAATTATTCAAATATACAAATACATTTTAGAATGTTGTTAATTTTTAGAAGGTTACAAATCAATTGACTTAATTTTGTTACAAAATGTTTTTTTTTACAATTTTGTTAATTTTTATGATGATCAATTAATTGTTAATAAAAATAATTCTACTAGAAACATATTTATTTTTATTATGTTATCATATGTAATTAACTATCATCAACACCAATTTATTTGTTATTACAAAATATATGAACAACATAAAAAATATATTTGAAGCATATTTGTTATTATTAATTATTAGTCTAAATTATTTTTATAGTTGAACTTTTCAATTTTAAACATCAATTTTCATATCACCTAGCAAAATTTTTAATATCAAATATTGATTTTGAAGATTACCAAAATTCATTTTATCAATTGATATTGCAATAGAAATAATAGTAGTAGAGACACTTTAAGTTGTAAAAGACCAAAAAATTAATATATTCTAAAAGAATAATTTTTTGACTAAATATAATTAATCTATTATAGAAATGGGCCAAATGGGCCAAATTGCCCAAAATATATTGCACAAGCAGCGGCAGCTTGTGAAAACATAAGGACAAAATGCGCTAGGGCTTTTAGATCTGACTCCGTATGGGTAGTACTCAGATTCCTTCAAGCTTTTCACTTGAAGACAAGCAGCTTTTCACGGCGACGGCGATGGAGACAAGCGGTTTCTTCACGGCGACGGCGATGGAGATAAGCAACTTCAAGAAGGCGAGGAAGACGACAGTATACGATTAAGGTAAAGCTTTAATTTTTAATTTTACCTATTTCAAGTTTGAGGTTTCGATTTACGGCGACGACGACGAGACTATAGGTGATTTTTACTTCTGTTTTGTTCGATTTCAATCTCCCAATCTTGAATAAAATTTTGATTGGATTTAAGGTGTTCCATTTGTTCCATATTGTTGTTAAAATATTCTCTTGTTGTACACGAAATATGCACAAATACCGGCATTATGTACACGAAATATGCATAAATACGGGCATTAGGTTTTTATTTTTTATTTTTTATTTTTTTTTTTAGGATGGGATTGAAATTTATTTCCATGTTATTCTGTATTATGTAGATGAAGTTGAGTTGGTGAATAAGGTTTTATGTTCATGAGAGATAGTGATAGTGTTATTTTGATTGATGAGTTATGAGATTTCCAGCATGAATGAATGTAGACAATTTGTCTAGGACTTTTTTACAAAACACGGGAAAATTTGCGGAATAAGAATTTCAAGAGCTTGAGCTTACCTCATGGTGGGAAATCAGTAGGAAATTTCCAGTGATATGGTTATTTGAAATATCGTGACAGTTATGTCTCATTCTTGTATTCATATGATTCCATTTACCATGCCAATGAATGCTATTAATACTTGTGCAGCTGGCTGAGTTGTTGCTTTAGGCCTTGGTGAAGATGGATTTTGGGCGAAGTAGCAACAACAACGGCGATTGGGCAGAGCTGGAGTGGCGATTGGGCAAAGCTGCAACGGCGATTGGACAAAGCCGGAATGGCAATTGGCAAAGCTAAAATTTAAGGTAGAACTAGTAAAAAATGCTTTTGGTATATTAGTTTTGGATCATCTTCTCTATTTAATCACTTGTACATATTACTCAAAAGATTAACCTATATATTACTTCGTATATGGTGAATTTGCAATGCTTGAAAAAACTATAACACTAGTTTAAGAATTTCTCAATAATACTCGTATGTAGTTGATATAGGTGTCTGTTGCTTACAAAGCCTTATAACTAGTATATAACATCAAATGCTAACAACATTGGTAGCAAAATGAATGTTGTCTAAACTTTAGATGCTAAGTTGAATGTTGTCTAGGCTAGCTAGCTATTACTTGAAATTGTTATTGCTTCTTTACTGCTTGCTTAAATCTCATCCTCTGAATTCTTATCAGTGCTTTTAAAAATATTTGTTCTATTCTCATGATATTAGTTCTTAATTTCCATGTATGTCCTTATCTAATGTGTATCATTAAAATTAATCTTGTAAAGTCGAATTGTACTTGTGTCTGCAGGTTTTTGGAATAGATACAATGGTGGATATTGCAACATGATGTTGCAGAAAATTGCTTTTGTTTTGATCAATATATTGTGCTTTTAAAAAAAACAATAAAACATGATGTATTTTATATTTTAAGCTTGTATAAGAATGTAATTATCCATAATTAAGATACAAGTTTCTTTTTGTAATAAAGAATATTATCTCTTGTTTTGATTGTGATTATAAAGTGTTACCAAGTAATCTTCAGCTCCTATTACAAGATTTCATTGTGTTGCAGTTTATGCCTTTTGATGTATATTCATTTTGAATTTAAATTTATTATGAAGGATTTATGGTCATATTTATATAGTATTTGTGAGAATTATATAGGTAGCAAAAATATATATTTTTTTTAATAAATTATGAGAATTTGTGAGGAAACAAATTGTCACATAAGGTATTTGTAACGAATATTATTATTACAAATATATATAAAATATTTCTCCAAATTTGACTATTGGTAACGAATTTATTTCTTGTAACGACACCAAACAATTTTAGTGAGGATAATATTGTTACCATAAATTGTGATATTGTAACAAACAATATGTCGTTACCAATACATTTGTAACGAATATAGAATATTTGTCACCTAAACTTCTAGCGTCGAGCTTTACAGGACAAACAAAAGGTAACAAATCTTCTGTTTCAATAAGTTTTAGCGGCAAATTAGGCACTTATTGTGACAATTTTTCTCCTTGCTAAAAGTGTCTTTTTTTGTAGTGAGAATGCCAATGTGTTTTATCATTAATACGAATAAAGGTTCGTTTATTACAATAATAAATACGAAAGACCACAGCCACATGCTGGCTTGTTGGTCACCTACTCTAATAATCTCCCACTTGACCTAAAGCCAACTACTCATGAATCGCAATCCCATCGACTCTCGATGTTTCTCATGGACCGATCTCGGTAAAGGCTTCGTGAAGGGGTCTGCACCGTTCTCTTCCGAGGTGACTCATTCCACTTTAACTTCACCTCTATCAATGATCTCTCGGATCACATGATACCTCCTCAGAATATGCTTCGACTTCTGATGAGATCGCGGCTCCTTAGCTTGCGCCACGGCTCCAGTGTTATCACAGTACAACGGTACTGGATCACTAGCATTAGGAATGACACCCAACTCTTGGATGAACTTCCTTATCCAAGTCCCTTCTTTTGCAGCTTCGGACGCTGCAATGTATTCCGCTTCGGTAGTGGAATCGGCCGTCGTGCTTTGCTTGGAACTCTTCCAACACACGGCACGACCATTAAGCGTGAATATAAATCCCGAATTCGACTTTGAGTCGTCCACATCCGATTGAAAACTAGAGTCGGTAAAACCCTCTAATTTCAATTCGGTACCCCCATAGACCAAAATTATATCCTTAGTCCTTCGTAAGTACTTGAGGATATCTTTCACGGCTTTCCAATGAGCCGGGCCGGGGTTAGACTGATATCTGCTTGTGACACTCACAGCATACGCAATATCGGGTCTCGTACACAGCATGCCATACATTATGCTTCATATGGCAGAAGCATAAGGCGTCATTTTCATCTCCTCGATTTCACTAGGTGTTTGAGGACACATAGATTTCGAGAGACGAACCCCATGGGACATTGGCAAGAATCCTTTCTTCGATTCTTCCATGCTAAACCGTTTCATAACGGTGTCTATGTACAGGCTTTGGGATAATCCAAGCATCTTTCTTGCTCTATCTCTATAGATGCGTATTCCTAATACATAAGATGCTTCTCCCAAATCCTTCATTGAGAAACGTGTGGACAACCATGCTTTCGTTTGTTGCAACATTCCTACGTCATTCCCAATGAGTAGAATGTCATCAACGTAAAGCACTAAAAATATCACTGCCCTCCCACTAACCTTCTTGTATACACAAGGTTCCTCCGGATTCTTCTCAAAATCAAACTCTTTGATAGTTGAGTCGAACCTAATGTTCCAACTACGGGATGCTTGTTTCAATCCATAAATGGATCGCTGGAGCTTGCAAACCTTTTGCTCACTTCCAGAAGATATGAAGCCTTCCGGCTGCGCCATGTAAATTTCTTCCTCAATGTCTCCATTAAGGAAGGCGGTCTTCACATCCATTTGCCATATCTCGTAGTCGTACCACGCAGCCATGGCCAGCAAAATCCTAATGGACTTCAGCATCGCGACTGGCGAAAAAGTTTCCTCATAGTCAACACCTTGCCTTTGAGTGTATCCTTTTGCTACCAATCTAGCTTTATAGGTCAATACCTTTCCATCCACTCCAATTTTCTTCTTATAGATCCACTTGCAGCCTATAGGAACAATTCCCTTAGGTGGATCTACCAAGGTCCACACCTTGTTGGAGTACATGGAGTCCATTTTGGATTTCATGGCAGTTAGCCAATGTCCCATGTCCGCATCCGATACGGCCTCATTGTATGTTCTTGGATCTTGTCCAAGATCAACATGATCTTCATCATTCTCGAGGAGAAATAACCTATCCGGCATTTTCCGAACTCTTTCGGATCTACGTACCGCAGGTTCAGGAGGTATATTAGTGGTTTGTTGTATTGGTTCGATTACTTGTTCTTGCGCTTGAACTTCACTTTGTGGTTCTTGAACTACTTCAAGTTCTATCATGCTGCATTTTCTATACGATAGAAACTCCCTTTCCAAAAAGGTGGCATTTCTCGAAACAAACATTTTTGCTTCCTTGACATAGTAGAACTCGTATCCCATTGAGTCTTCGGGATACCCCACAAAATAGCACAAGTCGGATTTATTATCCAACTTGTCTCCCACTAATCGCTTCACATAAGCGGGACAACCCCATATCCTTATATGTTTGTAGTTGGGTTTCCGGGAATGCCAAAGTTCATAAGGTGTGGATTTAACTGCTTTGGTGTTAACTCTATTCAGCAAATACGCGGCAGTGCGAAGTGCATGACCCCACAAGTATGCCGGTAAGTTCGTGAACCCCATCATTGATCGAACCATATCCAATAAAGTTCGATTCCGACGTTCGGATAATCCATTAAGTTGAGGAGTTCCAGGTGGAGTCCATTGAGATTGTATTCCATTCTCTTTTAGATAGTCAATGAACTCGATGCTCAAGTATTATCCACCACGATCGGATCGCAGCTTCTTAATACTTCGTCCGAGTTGCTTTTCTACTTCGTGTCTAAAATCTTTGAAGTTTTCAAATGTTTCAGACTTGTACTTCATCAAGTACACATACCCATACCTAGAGTAATCGTCGGTAAAGGTAGCGAAGTAGTTGTATCCACCCTTCGCACTAACACTTAGTGGACCACATACGTCTGTATGGATCAAATCCAAAAGACCCTCGGCTCGTTCCATTTTCCCTTTGTGGGGTGACTTGGTCATTTTCCCTTTAAGGCAGGATTCATAAGTTCGTAATGATTTCACGTCCTCTAAAGAGAACAATCTTTAACTAACAAAATCGTTCATCCTTCTTAAAGAGACATGACCTAATCTAGCGTGCCAAAGTTGTGCGGGGTTTTGATCTATCTCCTTACGTTTTGCTGATATAACATTAATGGGTATTTCATTTGGATTTAGTTCATACAAGTTGTTTAATAGTCGTCCTTTGCAAATTAAATTCTCATTCTTTTGTATAATGCAAATCGAATTTCCAAAAACAAAAGTAAAACCTTCAATATCTAATACATGAATATAAATAAGGTTTCTAATGAGGGACGGAACAAATAAACAATCGTTCAAAACAATAGGAAAACTAGAATCCAAAACATTCAAGTAAATCGTGCCAATGGCTTCAGCAGCAACTCTTGCTCCATTCCCCATCCTTAGGTAGGTCTCACCCGCTCTAAGCTTTCGACTTCTTGTAATTAGCTGCAAATCATTGCACAAATGTGAGCCACAGCCCGTATCCAATACCCAAGAAGAAGAATTGACAGACAAATTTACGTCAATGAAATACGTACCCTTTTCAGAACTTTTCTGCTTTAGGTAAGCCTTGCAGTTACGGCGCCAATGTCCTTTCTTTCCACAATGATGGCAAGCATCATCAACTTGCTTGCTGACCTTTTCCTTGGGGCCCCCACTACCTTCACCCACTTCGAACTTGCTGTTTGGGAAGGGAACTCTTTCCTTTCTCTTCTTTTGGGAAGAACTCTTCTTTCCAGAAGTAGCAGCAATGAGAACAGACTTCTCTTTCTTAATGGTGGACTCGAAACTGACCAACATGTTCATTAACTCATCCAAGGAGGATCTAGTTTGTTCATGTTGAAGTTCACTATGAACGATTCATATGAACTAGGAAGACACAACATGATCAAATCCAAAGAGAGCTCGGCCGGGAGGGTGACATCGAGATTCACTAGCTTTTCAAGGAGAGTGATCATTTTGAGACAGTGCTCATGGACCGAAGTCCCTTCGCGCAGTCTCGCCGTGATCAACTCTTTTGTAGCAGCGTACCTCGATGCCCTAATATTCTCACTATACATGCTATCGAGATGAGCCTTTATATCGAAAGCATGCATGTGAGACTCATATTTCCTCGCAAGCGCGGGCTCCATGGCGGCTATCATATAGCACCTAGCATGTGTGTCATCTTTCTTCCATGCTTCATAAGTTTCCTTTTCAGCATCAGTCGCTGTGGCAGGTATAGTGGCGGGAAGTCTCTCGTTCAAAACATAGAGACGCCCCTCAACGGTTAGCACAAGCTTAAGACTACGCAACCAATCTAGGTAATTAGGGCCATTGAGTTTGTTGTCGAGGATTGACATTATGGGATTCTTAGACATGATTATCTGAGAGGTATAGAGAAGAGGATTATTAGAGATTCGCGTTAAATGATTGTTACAATTAAATGTTTGGTCTTATGTTATTTAATTGTTCTCCCACTAATTTTATCGAATTCCACTTCCCTCTAGTAGACAAACGAGAAAACTGATTTTTCTTAACGGGCTTTAGGCCCAATAGACAAATATAACCCGTAGTTAATCTAGCCCGATTATATTTGCCCAAAGGTAGATCACAATCAATCATATCCACAATATGACCCTAAATTAATTTTCCTCACACTTGATAATGACCTAAGTTAATCTCGCGAATATCAAAATCGTCATGTGTCAAGTCTAACCTACCAATCAAAGATGCTCATAGAACTTGATTATGCCAAACTAATGCAGTCCCTAGTTAATCTAGCCGACCACGTTAATCCAACATAACCCTTTTCTATGGCTACCTTTATCGCTATGTCAATTGAATTACAGCTTACTCTACCATAGCACTCCCCGCTAACACGGCTTACTGCACTACAGTGAAGGGCTACACATAATCCAACCGTTGGCAGAAGGAAAGAAATAACTCAACAGATTGGGTTTTTCTTTATAGCTTGAAATGATTCTTAATTAGATTAAGAATGAGGGATTTTTATTAAAAGTTTTATCTCATCAGAAGGTTCGGATAAGTCTATGTGATTCCTACATCTATGTTCTCTAAAGGTATATGGAAACGCATATTGTCCTAAGAGGAACATACGACCTAACTACATAATTAATTACATTAATTAATTATCGGGTTTTTCAAAATAATTATAGAACCTCAACTAGCATAAATCATTCATATAATGTTGAGGCACTACTAATTAAGTTGAACTTATAATCAATATTATATATGTGTTCTATTAATTGAAATCAATTTAACAATTTAAATTAATTTAATTAATCTAACACCCATTTACTAAAATAGATGATTGTTGACTCGATTATCTAATTGGGATTAATTGAAAATAATTTTCCAAAAATTAAAATCAATTTGTTTTAAGTTGAATTTTAGAAATCTGGAATTTTTTTTTTTTATTTATTTTCAGCGAACCGGTTCGGACCGAAACGGTCTGGTTATGCCCGGTCCAGTTGACCCAAATCAGTGGGCCGGGTCAGTCGGACCGAGAACCGGTCTGACCGACCCGAATCCACTTGGATTCGGTCAATTGGATCGCACACAACCATCGAACCGGCCGTTTCGACCGGTTCGATCCGAACAATTAAAAATCGATGTTTTAAAAACAATTTCAGATCCGATTTTCCAATTTTAAACAATTTTAAAGCTGGAAAAATTCTAAACAATATTTCAAAAATATTTTAAACTTACGAAAACTCCCAATTACATAATACAACAATCACTGCTTTAATAAATCGAACATGCATAAAATCATAGCATATTATAACGAACGCAATTAATTGCGCAACGAGCTCTGATACCACTGTTGGGTTTCGGGCACGTGTACGCAGCGGAAAACAAAAATTTTATGCGATTTAAACAACTTTAAAACACATAAACACATGCCCGATAATTATAACAATTAATTGCGTACCTTTGCGCTTCCAGCGAAAATTAAAACGACATACATGCTCAATTATTTAACCGAATTTAAATCATTTAGCATGCTCGCGTTTAAATCAAATAACATGCTTGTAACATATAAATCAATTTCATGTATTCACATAAAATCATACAAGAACGAACATACATATTTAATTTAAACGTATACGAATCAAAAACAATGAATCGTGAGTTTACCTCTTGAAGCGTGAGGTAGGCGCACTAAGCAAGACGAGATTGCTACGGAAACCAATCCGTACAATCCGGGGCAGCAGCGGTGTTACGGCCACGGCGGCGCGTGTAACTCACGCGCGGTCTTCGGGCGGCGCGTGGGGTTGCGTGCGGCTCCGGCTCGTGTGCTGCTCCTCGATTCTTCGATCTTCGATATTCCTCCTCTCGGATTTCACCTCGTATACTTCGATCTACTAAACACGTAGCACTAGACATGTAATAGTTAGAAATAACGGAAGAAAAGAAAGAGGGAAAAGAATACCGAAGGTGATCGGCCAATGAATGGCCGATTCCGGCAAAGCGGCGACGGCGACGGCGGTGGTGCCCGTGGGAGAGGGTGGCCGAGAGAGAGAGAGAGTGACAGCTAGGGTTAGGGTTTCGTGTTGTGTTTGTGCAAGACCTATAAATCTTGTATTTATAGTGCCTTGCATAAAACCCTAGCGGGCTTAAGTTGGACCGGGCCCAACAGCTTAAGTTCGCTAGTACTTTTACTTGCTCGTCTCTCTCAATTCAATGGCCGAAAAATTGCAACGATTACATTTTCGGAATCATTATAAAGTCCTCGTCATTACGAGTGCCAATTCTCAATTTCCAACTTTCCAAAAGTGGAAACCCTAGTTCAGTGCAAACTTCCCGATTTAGAAAGTCCACTACAATGTTCGCCTATTCTTTTCCTTTTCTTATTCTCATTCATAATTCCAAATTACGAATGTTGGACCCAATCGTATTGACTTCCAATCATGCAAAGATAAACTATTTTATCTCTGACCGTTTATTCAAAGATCTCATGTGCACGAGCAGTGTGACCCTCGATGGTTCAGGTGTAAGCTAGCCGTGGGCCTACAACTCTTTGTGGTCAAAACTCATCCCTTAGAGTTACGATTAAGATGAAACTCGTTTCACCTTAATCACCCAACGAATCAAGATTGGCGTCTAGCAACTACGTGTCATGATTCCCTATATACAAATGAAGTGCCTGCAAGAACCTTCAGATATAGTTAACGTACAGTACGGTCCCTTCGATACATATGTCCCGATTGAACTAGAGGCATTGGTTCGTCGAGACCTCTTTATATGTTCAATGACGGTGCGATCGTTCTAAGTGTTGTAATCGTTATGTGCATGACTTAGAGAATCGAATTCTCTAATCATCACTTAGTCAGCTCTGGCCAGAGACTTAGAATGATTACAAACTTCCAGAACACACAGGACATCCAAGACTATTCTAGCGATCGAATCCCCGACTACAATGCACAGACCTCCCACTAGATTTCGGACTGCACGAACACTGGCCCTTGGGATGGTCCTCGGTGGAACTCAGGGACAGGTCACGATACAGCTGGTCCTCTAGTGAAGTCACGGTGATGTCTAGGTCATAAGGACTAATGGTGTACAACTATACCATAGATATCTCTACTCGATTATTGGGAACCACTTAGAGATTTCTAGGGTGAGGGAGTTCAGTGAACTCGTCAACTTACGAGCACCCACTTATGCATGCCGATATCACAATACCGTTTACTGATGAGATGCAGTACACATACACTAAGTGCTAGTCTGTTAATGGGAAAGGCCGATATCCTCATTGGTGGCGTAACCCTTCGACTAGGAACACGTTTAACAGTTATAATACTTACGTAAATATCTCACGATCCTAACGATCAATTACTAGTACTTGTAATAACTGTAAGGACTATATCTATGCTTGTGACAAAGGGACAAAGATATAGAATGCCAATGTGTTTTTTCATTAATACGAATAAATGTTCGTTTATTACAATAATAAATACGAAAGACCACAGCCATGTTGGCTTGTTGGTCACCTACTCTAACAGGTTGATGGTTTATACCCGCCACCTAGTTTACTTGAAACAAATCAAATTTTGGAGTAAAAATATCCACATTTTGCGTAATGCCACGGTGCAATCATCATTTATCAGTTTAAAATAATTAATAACAATTTAATGAAAAATATAATTAGAAAATTCAAAGTAATTTCAAACATGCACAAGAGATTAAATGGAGTTTTGTGGGCTTTTTGTTTAAGCTTGGGCATAAAAAAACTAGTCGAAGATATAGGTCAATTTTTTTCCTTTATTGATTGTTTTAAAATTTAAAATACTAATTATTTTGATAATTTCAATAACCACTTAAAAAAACACAGCTTTTATTTTATATTTTTAATAAAAAATTAATAGTATAGCTGGATAACCGATAATTATCGGTCAACCAACTTTTGATAATATTAGAAACCACCAACCGATCCATTATAGATAGGTTGGTTGAAATTTTCGACCCGATCCAATGGGTCAGTTAAAAATTGATTATCCGCCTAAAAATATGGTCGGTAATGGGTCGGTTGGTGGATAAAAACGAACACAGTCCCAGCCCTAAAATCAAACGAGGTAGCGATCTAAGTGTAAAAATATGAAAATACAGGGATCGGGGTGAAATATTTAAAAATTTCAATAGACACTCACTTCTTTCTAGAAATGTAAGCCAATCCACCATCTATATATTTTCTTAGAAAATAAATATTATTTTTTTCTCAAAGTTTTAGGGTTTTTCCTTTTTCTCATTTGTGTAAGATCGATATAAATCTTTAAAGCTGATCAAAACTTTAATTAATAGTCAATTTAGATGTTTGAAGCAAATCAGGTTTTATTTATGTATGGAAAATTGTAAACATAATTTTGTTGTATCCTTATCCTATACAATTACTTCTTTAATCTACCGTGCATTATATATATCACCACCATGCAACATTATTCTCAAAATATATATATCAAAACACAAAACAAGAGAAAAAGAGAGGGAGAGAGAGAAAGAAAAAGAGGAGAGAGAGATGGAGTTCTGGACGAGGGGAGAGAAATTGGGAGAAGGTTCGTTTGGGTTTGTATCCATCGCCAGAAGCACCAGCCGCCACCAACAAGCCAGCGGCCTTCCGGCGTTGATGGCAGTAAAATCAGCGAAAGAATCAGATTCGAAATCTCTGTCAAAGGAGAAGGATCTGCTCGACAAATTCAATGGATGCGCGTCAATTCTGCGCTGCTTTCGTGAAGATTACACCACCGAGAATGGCCAACAACTCTACAATATTCTGCTGGAGTACGCATCTGGTGGCTGCCTGATCGACCGTATCACCACCGCTAAAGTAGGAGAAAGAAAAGCCCTGCCAGAGAAGATGGTCAGCCGCTACACAAAGTCAATTCTCACCGCACTGTGTCACATCCACAAACTCGGGTACGTCCACTGCGATGTAAAGCCACACAACATCCTTCTTTTCAAACAAACCAATGAAGATGGAGATTATTGGGAAGTAGAAGCAAAGCTTGCAGATTTTGGCAGCTGTGTGAGATTCGCCGACGAGGGCAACAACGGTGATTTCAGGGGGACCGTATTGTACGCGGCGCCGGAGTCAATATCTAGGCAAATATACGTGCCGGAGTCGGATGTGTGGTCGTTGGGGTGCACGGTTCTACATATGTTGACCGGGAATTCGCCTTGGACTTTCGACAAACACGTGACGGCTAAAGATGTTATGTTCAAGATTGGTTGCAGCGATGCTATTCCGGAGATTCCGGCTACCAAGAAGATTTCGAAAGATGCTCAAGATTTTCTCAAGAGGTGCTTCGTTAAGGATCCGACTGCCAGGTGGACAGCCGACATGCTTCTGAATCATCCCTACATCAAAAACCACAACCGCCACCACCGCCGCCACCACCACCACGGCCACTTGTCGTCAAGATTTTCGCACGGGATTCATTCATTAGTGCCTCATTGTTTTCACGTACCAAAAAGTGCTACTGTCCATGCATGTTGATATATGGTCTTGAAATTCTAATTTGTAAATAAACTCATATGTTCTTCTTTACATAATACATACATGAATTATTTTATTTTTAAGAGATTGATGATGAGAAGATTCTACACGGATTTTGAACTTTTTATAGTTAAAAAATTAGTAAAGAAAAAAATAAAATATAATTAAAAAATAATTACAAAATGCCATTAAGTATTCGTAGGGTTACCCTAACCTTTCTTTCTTTTATACATAAAAAGCATCATTCTTCTCCCTTATATGGTACTATTGTTTTTTCCAATTGTTTCGGATAGTATATCCAATAATGAAGAATCAGCAGTTTACCTGTGGTTCATCTTTTGATTTATCGGCACATAGATGAGATCATTCGTTCTTCCCAACTCGTCCGGTTTTGATAATTTTTCCGGTATATATACTTATAATCTTTATTGGGTCTTTTTTCTTTCTATTTTTTTTTAATTTGGATATAAAAAAATTATTGTATGATTTTGACACAAGATTTTCAAGATTGTGAATGCAGCAATCTCGCGGGTTAAAAAATGTTAATAAACGAGTACGACGAAAATTTTGGATTCAAGAGAGTGTTTGAAATCACTTATCCAATCTTGATGTGGTACTAAGGCAAACAGAGGGATTTTCTGTGTAAATAATTAGAGGTGTGGATACAAGTATGAATGTTATATTTCTTATATTTATATTAATTCAATCACTAAGTTTATGTTATATATACTATTAATTTTTTTTTTATATTTATATTTTTTAAAATCGAAAGAAGTTGCAGCTGCGGATCTAAGAACAAGCAAAACAGCTTTGTGCTGTGACTCAATGCCAATTCAGAACCAAAAGAGACTTCTAATTATATTATGTTTGATGTTTTTTATACAAAAAAAAATAATCTTATTTAATTTATGTTTTATAATATTTTTATTTATTTCAATCAAGATGGTAAATTTTATTTGTTAACACAAAAATAATGTACATTTTGAATCGTAAAAATTCGATATAATTATGTAAAATTAAATAAATGGCTTTTCTAAGATTAAATCGGAAAATTGGAAAAATTGAAACGAACCGCTGAATAAAAATCCTAAATTGCAAGATGGTTTTTTTTTTTTTTTTTTTTATTATTTTTTTTTAACGAGCAAACAATAAATTTTATTAAGCAAGATGATGCAATAACCGATGGGAAGACAACACCATCACCACCTATACGTGACCGAAAACAAAAGCAAGAGGTAACTCATTTCCGGTACAGCCCGTAACCTAACAAATTAGTAACTCTTAATTAACTTAAACTCGAAAAATTCAGAAAACAAAAACCAAACCGCATATCCGAATCTAATTAAGGCTAAGTAAGAATACTACTGCTACTTGAACCAGCAGCTGCTCTATCGTCAAGTATGTTCGGATCATTCTTTCGAAAGTTGATAACGAAACGGGGTCCGTTTTCGTTTTCATGTTCATTGTTGATGACTCGATAACCCCAGACTTCGACCCAATCGCCTTTCTTGGCGTTGTGCTGAGCGATGAGTTTATTCCATTGTTTGTTAATAGCTGTTTTGTTCAAGCTTGCCCATAATTTGTAACACAGCTTATAAAGCTTGCCGTTTTGATCGAGCCCGGTTAACTCTAACCCTCGTGGTTTCTCTTCTTGATCTCGGGGAGTTAATACATCTTTCCTTTCTTCCTCTGTCAGAAACTCCAACATCTTTTCTTCTCTGTTCACCATCAGCCTATTCAGACCTGGATTTATGTCGGATTCTTCCAGTTTCTTGCGGTACAAGAAAACGGGTCGTCGGGTATTACTACTACTACTACTTGACCCGTTTTTGTTTTCGTTCTCGTTTTCGTTTTCGTTCTCGTTTTCGTTGTCGTTTTCGTTTTCGTTTTCGTTTTTGTTTTTGTTTTGGGAGTTGTTGATTATTTCCATTAACCCTTGATACCGAACTCGGCTTGTTGTCGACGCGGTCTACAGACGGCGTTTCTCGGTAGCTCTGTGTTCAGATTATAAGCCATTGTTGAGGATCTGTGTTGGATTCAGGCTCTGGTTCTTGGAAAGAGAGCAAATGGTCGATCATTGTATTTGTATTCATCAATCAAGCCTTGCAAGAAATCATCTGACTTTTGTGGACGCGGTGAGCGTCGCCGTCAACAATTAGGTAGTCGAAGTACTCCGGTGGGGGAGCTAACGTGGATATAAGTATGAACGTTATATTTCTTATATTTATATTAACGCGGCGGATATATGCAAGCTCATTTTTTTATTAATTCAAGACCTCCAACATAAAAATACTAATTTACCCTTAATGAAATTCAAAACCAAATAAAAAAACATAAATCAAAAAAAAAAAAAAAAAAGAATCGGCGTTACAACGCCGATTTTGACTTGTAAAGTCGGCGTTGTATCGCC